>NW_026734990.1:0-189000 GCF_949786415.1 Peromyscus eremicus | reverse complement strand
CATTCTAACAGTTCAGTGTGCACACCTCCATGTGGGCACACTCATTCTAACAGTTCAGTGTGCACACCTCCATGTGGGCACACTCATTCTAACAGTTCAGTCTGCACACCTCCATGTGGACACACTCATTCTAACAGTTCAGTGTGCACACCTCCATGTGGGCACACTCATTCTAACAGTTCAGTGTGCACACCTCCATGTGGATAAATTCTAACACTTCAGTGTGCACACCTCCATGTGGACACACTCATTCTAACAGTTCAGTGTGCACACCTCCACAGGGACACACTCATTCTAACAGTTCAGTGTGCACACCTCCATGTGGACACACTCATTCTAACAGTTCAGTGTGCACAATTAAAATGTGGGCACACTCATTCTAACAGTTCAGTGTGCACACCTCCATGTGGACACACTCATTCTAACAGTTCAGTGTGCACACCTCCATGTGGAAACACTCATTCTAACAGTTCAGTGTGCACACCTCCACAGGGACACACTCATTCTAACAGTTCACTGTGCACACCTCCATGTGGACACAGTCATTCTAACAGATCAGTGTGCACACCTCCATGTGGACAAATTCTAACACTTCAGTGTGCATACCTCCATGTGGACACACTCATTCTAACAATTCAGTGTGCACACCTCCACAGGGACACACTCATTCTAACAGTTCATTGTGCACACCACCATGTGGACACACTCATTCTAACAGTTCAGTGTGCACACCTCCATGTGGGCACACTCATTCTAACAGTCCAGTGTGCACACCTCCATGTGGACACACTCATTCTAACAGTTCAGTGTGCACACCTCCATGTGGGCACACTCATTCTAACAGTTCAGTGTGCACACCTCCATGTGGGCACACTCATTCTAACAGTTCAGTGTGCACACCTCCATGTGGACACACTCATTCTAACAGTTCAGTGTGCACACCTCCATGTGGGCACACTCATTCTAACTGTTCAGTGTGCACACCTCCATGTGGACATATTCTAACAGTTCAGTGTGCACACCTCCATGTGGGCACACTCATTCTAAAAGTTCAGTGTGCACACCTCAATGTGGACACACTCATTCTAACAGTTCAGTGTGCACACCTCCACAGGGACACACTCATTCTAACAGTTCAGTGTGCACACCTCCATGTGGGCACACTCATTCTATCAGTTCAGTTTACACACCTCCATGTGGACACACTCATTCTAACAGTTCAGTGTGCACACCTCCATGTGGACACACTCATTCTAACAGTTCAGTGTGCACATCTCCACAGGGATACACTCATTCTAACAGTTCAGTGTGCACACCTTCATGTGGACATATTCTAACAGTTCAGTGTGCACACCTCCATGTGGACACACTCATTCTAACAGTTCAGTGTGCACACCTCCATGTAGACACACTCATTCTAACAGTACAGTGTGCACACCACCACAGGGACACACTCATTCTAACAGTTCAGTGTGCACACCTCCATGTGGGCACACTCATTCTAACAGTTCATTGTGCACACCTCCATGTGGACACAGTCATTCTAACAGTTCAGTTTGCACAACTCCATGTGGGCACACTCATTCTAACAGTTCAGTGTGCACACCTCCATGTGGGCACACTCATTCTATCAGTTCAGTGTGCACACCTCCATGTGGGCACACTCATTCTAACAGGTCAGTGTGCACACCTCCATGTGGGCACACTCATTCTAACAGTTCAGTCTGCACACCTCCATGTGTGCACACTCATTCTAACACTTCAGTGTGCACACCTCCATGTGGACACACTCATTCTAACAGTTCAGTGTGCACACCTCCATGTGGACAAATTCTAACACTTCAGTGTGCATACCTCCATGTGGACACACTCATTCTAACATTTCAATGTGCACACCTCCACAGGGACACACTCATTCTAACAGTTCAGTGTGCACACCTCCATGTGGACACACTCATTCTAACAGTTCAGTGTGCACACCTCCATGTGGACACACTCATTCTAACAGTTCAGTGTGCACACCTCCATGTGGACACACTCATTCTAACAGCTCAGTGTGCACACCTCCACAGGGACACACTCATTCTAACAGTTCAGTGTGCACACCTCCATGTGGGCACAGTCATTCTAACAGTTCAGTGTGCACACCTCCATGTGGACACAGTCATTCTAACAGTTCAGTGTGCACAACTCCATGTGGGCACACTCATTCTAACAGTTCAGTGTGCACACCTCCATGTGGACACACTCATTCTAACAGTTCAGTGTGCACACCTACATGTGGACATATTCTAACAGTGCAGTGTGCACACCTCCATGTGGGCACACTCATTCTAACAGTTCAGTGTGCACACCTCCATGTGGGCACACTCCTTCTAACAGGTCAGTGTACACACCTCCATGTGGACACACTCATTCTAACAGTTCATTGTGCACATCTCCATGTGGGCAAACTCATTCTAACAGTTCAGTGTGCACACCTCCATTTGGGCACACTCATTCTAACAGTTCAGTGTGCACACTTAAAATGTGGGCACACTCATTCTAACAGTTCAGGGTGAACACCTCCATGTGGACACACTCATTCTAACAGTTCAGTGTGCACATCTCCACAGGGATACACTCATTCTAACAGTTCAGTGTGCACACCTCCATGTGGACACACTCATTCTAACAGTTCAGTGTGCACACCTCCATGTGGGCACACTCATTCTAACAGTACATTGTGCACACCTCCATGTGGACATATTCTAACAGTGCAGTGTGCACACCTCCATGTGGGCACACTCATTCTAAAAGTTCAGTTTGCACACCTCAATGTGGACACACTCATTTTAACCGTTCAGTGTGCACACCTCCATGTGGACACACTCATTCTAACACTTCAGTGTGCATACCTCCATGTGGACACACTCATTCTAACAGTTCAGTGTGCACACCTCCATAGGGACACACTCATTCTAACAGTTCATTGTGCACACCTCCATGTGGACACACTCATTCTAAAAGTTCAGTGTGCACACCTCCATGTGGGCACACTCATTCTAACAGTTCAGTGTGCACACCTCCATGTGGACACACTCATTCTAACAGTTCAGTGTGCACACCTCCATGTGGGCACACTCATTCTAACAGTTCAGTGTGCACACCTCCATGTGGACACACTCATTCTAACAGTTCAGTGTGCTCACCTCCATGTGGGCACACTCATTCTAACAGTTCAGTGTGCACACCTCCATGTGGACACACTCATTCTAACAGTTCAGTGTGCACACCTCCATGTGGGCACACTCATTCTAACAGTTCAGTCTGCACACCTCCATGTGGACACACTCATTCTAACAGTTCAGTGTGCACACCTCCACAGGGACACACTCATTCTAACAGTTCAGTGTGCACACCTCCATGTGGACACACTCATTCTTACAGTTCAGTGTGCACAATTAAAATGTGGGCACACTCATTCTAACAGTTCAGTGTGCACACCTCCATGTGGACACACTCATTCTAACAGTTCAGTGTGCAACCTCCATGTGGACACAGTCATTCTAACAGATCAGTGTGCACACCTCCATGTGGACAATTTCTAAAACTTCAGTGTGCATACCTCCATGTGGACACACTCATTCTAACATTTCAGTGTGCACACCTCCACAGGGACACACTCATTTTAACAGTTCATTGTGCACACCACCATGTGGACACACTCATTCTAACAGTTCAGTGTGCACACCTCCATGTGGACACACTCATTCTAACAGTTCAGTGTGCACACCTCCATGTGGGCACACTCATTCTAACAGTTCAGTGTGCACACCTCCATGTGGGCACACTCATTCTAACAGTTCAGTGTGCACACCTCCATGTGGACATATTCTAACAGTTCAGTGTGCACACCTCCATGTGGGCACACTCATTCTAAAAGTTCAGATTACACACCTCAATGTGGACACACTCATTCTAACAGTTCAGTGTGCACACCTCCACAGGGATACACTCATTCTAACAGTTCAGTGTGCACACCTCCATGTGGACACAGTCATTCTAACAGTTTAGTGTGCACACCTCCATGTGGACACACTCATTCTAACAGTTCAGTGTGTACACTTCCATGTGGACACACTCATTCTAACAGTTTAGTGTGCACACCTCCATGTGGACACACTCAATCTAACAGTTCAGTGTGCACACCTCCACAGGGATACACTCATTCTAACAGTTAAGTGTGCACACCTCCATGTGGGCACACTCATTCTAACAGTTCAGTGTGCACACTTCCATGTGGACACACTCATTCTAACAGTTCAGTGTGCACACCTCCATGTGGACACACTCAATCTAACAGTTCAGTGTACACACCTCCATGTGGACACACTCATTCTAACAGTACAGTGTGCACACCTCCATGTGGACATATTCTAACAGTTCAGTGTGCAAACCTCCATGTGGGCACACTCATTCTAAAAGTTCAGTGTGCACACCTCCATGTGGACACACTCATTCTAACAGTTCAGTGTGCACACCTCCATGTGGACACACTCATTCTAACAGTTCAGTGTGCACACCTGCATGTGGACACAATCATTCTAACAGTTCAGTGTGCACACTTCCATGTTGACACACTCATTCTAACAGTTCAGTGTGCACACATCCATGTGGGCACACTCATTCTAACAGTTCAGTGTACACACCTCCATGTGGACACACTCATTCAAACAGTTCAGTGTGCACACCTCCATGTGGACACACTCATTCTAACAGTTCAGTGTGCACATCTCTACAGGGATACACTCATTCTAACAGTTCAGTGTGCACACCTCCATGTGGACATATTCTAACCGTTCAGTGTGCACACTTTTAATGTGGACACACTCATTCTAACAGTTCAGTGTGCACACCTCCATGTAGACACACTCATTCTAACAGTTACAGTGTGCACACCACCACAGGGACACACTCATTCTAACAGTTCAGTGTGCCCACCTCCATGTGGGCACACTCATTCTAACAGTTCAGTGTGCACACCTCCATGTGGACACAGTCATTCTAACAGTTCAGTTTGCACAATTCCATGTGGGAACACTCATTCTAACAGTTCAGTGTGCACACCTCCATGTGGGCACACTCATTCTAACAGTTCAGTGTGCACACCTCCATGTGGGCACACTCATTCTAACAGTTCAGTCTGCACACCTCCATGTGGACACACTCATTCTAACAGTTCAGTGTGCACACCTCCATGTGGCCACACTCATTCTAACAGTTCAGTGTGCACACCTCCATGTGGGCACACTCATTCTAACAGTTCAGTGTGCACACCTCCATGTGGGCCCACTCATTCTAACAGTTCAGTGTGCACACCTCCATGTGGACACACTCATTCTAACAGTTCAGTGTGCACACCTCCATGTGGGCACACTCATTCTAACTGTTCAGTGTGCACACCTCCATGTGGACATATTCTAACAGTTCAGTGTGCACACCTCCATGTGGGCACACTCATTCTAAAAGTTCAGTGTGCACACCTCAATGTGGACACACTCATTCTAACAGTTCAGTGTGCACACCTCCACAGGGACACACTCATTCTAACAGTTCAGTGTGCACACCTCCATGTGGGCACACTCATTCTATCAGTTCAGTGTACACACCTCCATGTGGACACACTCATTCTAACATTTCAGTGTGCACACCTCCATGTACACACTCATTCTAACAGTTCAGTGTGCACATCTCCACAGGGATACACTCATTCTAACAGTTCAGTGTGCACACCTCCATGTGGACATATTCTAACAGTTCAGTGTGCACACCTCCATGTGGACACACTCATTCTAACAGTTCAGTGTGCACACCTCCATGTACACACACTCATTCTAACAGTACAGTGTGCACACCACCACAGTGACACACTCATTCTAACAGTTCAGTGTGCACACCTCCATGTGGGCACACTCATTCTAACAGTTCAGTGTGCACACCTCCATGTGGACACAGTCATTCTAACAGTTCAGTTTGCACAACTCCATGTGTGCACACTCATTCTAACAGTTCAGTGTGCACACCTCCATGTGGGCACACTCATTCTAACAGTTCAGTGTGCACGCCTCCATGTGGGTACATTCATTCTAACACTTCAGTTTGCACACCTCCATGTGGACACACTCATTCTAACAGTTCAGTGTGCACACCTCCATGTGGGCACACTCATTCTATCAGTTCAGTGTGCACACCTCCATGTGGGCACACTCATTCTAACAGGTCAGTGTGCACACCTCCATGTGGGCACACTCATTCTAACAGTTCAGTCTGCACACCTCCATGTGTGCACACTCATTCTAACACTTCAGTGTGCACACCTCCATGTGGACACACTCATTCTAACAGTTCAGTGTGCACACCTCCATGTGGACAAATTCTAACACTTCAGTGTGCATACCTCCATGTGGACACACTCATTCTAACATTTCAATGTGCACACCTCCACAGGGACACACTCATTCTAACAGTTCAGTGTGCACACCTCCATGTGGACACACTCATTCTAACAGTTCAGTGTGCACACCTCCATGTGGACACACTCATTCTAACAGTTCAGTGTGCACACCTCCATGTGGACACACTCATTCTAACAGTTCAGTGTGCACACCTCCATGTGGACACACTCATTCTAACAGTTCAGTGTGCACACCTCCATGTGGGCACACTCATTCTAACAGTTCAGTGTGCACACCTCCATGTGGACACACTCATTCTAACAGTTCAGTGTGCACACCTCCATGTGGGCACACTCATTCTAACAGTTCAGTGTGCACACCTCCATGTGGACACACTCATTCTAACAGTTCAGTGTGCACACCTCCATGTCGGCACACTCATTCTAACAGTTCAGTCTGCACACCTCCATGTGGACACACTCATTCAACAGTTCATTGTGCACACCTCCATGTGGCCACACTCATTCTAACAGTTCAGTGTGCACACCTCCATGTGGACACACTCATTCTAACAGTTCAGTGTGCACACCTCCATGTGGACACACTCATTCTAACAGTTCAGTGTGCACACTTCCATGTGGACACACTCTTTCTAACAGTTCAGTGTACACACCTCTATGTGGACACACTCATTCTAACAATACAGTGTGCACACCTCCATGTGGACATATTCTAACAGTTCAGTGTGCAAAACTCCATGTGGGCACACTCATTCTAAAAGTTCAGTGTGCACACCTCCATGTGGACACACTCATTCTAACAGTTCAGTGTGCACACCACCATGTGGACACACTCATTCTAACAGTTCAGTGTGCACACCTGCATGTGGACACAATCATTCTAACAGTTCAGTGTGCACACTTCCATGTGGACAAACTCATTCTAACAGTTCAGTGTGCACACCTCCATGTGGGCACACTCATTCTAACAGTTCAGTGTACACACCTCCATGTGGACACACTCATTCAAACAGTTCAGTGTGCACACCTCCATGTGGACACACTCATTCTAACAGTTCAGTGTGCACATCTCTACAGGGATACACTCATTCTAACAGTTCAGTGTGCACACCTCCATGTGGACATATTCTAACCGTTCAGTGTGCACACTTTTAATGTGGACACACTCATTCTAACAGTTCAGTGTGCACACCTCCATGTAGACACACTCATTCTAACAGTACAGTGTGCACACCACCACAGGGACATACTCATTCTAACAGTTCAGTGTGCCCACCTCCATGTGGGCACACTCATTCTAACAGTTCAGTGTGCACACCTCCATGTGGACACACTCATTCTAACAGTTCAGTTTGCACAACTCCATGTGGGCACACTCATTCTAACAGTTCAGTGTGCACACCTCCATGTGGGCACACTCATTCTAAATGTTCAGTGTGCACACCTCCATGTGGACATATTCTAACAATTCAGTGTGCACACCTCCATGTGGGCACACTCATTCTAAAAGTTCAGTGTGCACACCTCAGTGTGGACACACTCATTCTAACAGTTCAGTTCGCACACCTCCATGTGGGCACACTCATTCTAACTGTTCAGTGTGCACACCTCCATGTGGACATATTCTAACAGTTCAGTGTGCACACCTCCATGTGGGCACACTCATTCTAAAAGTTCAGTGTGCACACCTCAATGTGGACACACTCATTCTAACAGTTCAGTGTGCACACCTCCACAGGGACACACTCATTCTAACAGTTCAGTGTGCACACCTCCATGTGGGCACACTCATTCTATCAGTTCAGTGTACACACCTCCATGTGGACACACTCATTCTAACATTTCAGTGTGCACACCTCCATGTACACACTCATTCTAACAGTTCAGTGTGCACATCTCCACAGGGATACACTCATTCTAACAGTTCAGTGTGCACACCTCCATGTGGACATATTCTAACAGTTCAGTGTGCACACCTCCATGTGGACACACTCATTCTAACAGTTCAGTGTGCACACCTCCATGTACACACACTCATTCTAACAGTACAGTGTGCACACCACCACAGTGACACACTCATTCTAACAGTTCAGTGTGCACACCTCCATGTGGGCACACTCATTCTAACAGTTCAGTGTGCACACCTCCATGTGGACACAGTCATTCTAACAGTTCAGTTTGCACAACTCCATGTGTGCACACTCATTCTAACAGTTCAGTGTGCACACCTCCATGTGGGCACACTCATTCTAACAGTTCAGTGTGCACGCCTCCATGTGGGTACATTCATTCTAACACTTCAGTTTGCACACCTCCATGTGGACACACTCATTCTAACAGTTCAGTGTGCACACCTCCATGTGGGCACACTCATTCTATCAGTTCAGTGTGCACACCTCCATGTGGGCACACTCATTCTAACAGGTCAGTGTGCACACCTCCATGTGGGCACACTCATTCTAACAGTTCAGTCTGCACACCTCCATGTGTGCACACTCATTCTAACACTTCAGTGTGCACACCTCCATGTGGACACACTCATTCTAACAGTTCAGTGTGCACACCTCCATGTGGACAAATTCTAACACTTCAGTGTGCATACCTCCATGTGGACACACTCATTCTAACATTTCAATGTGCACACCTCCACAGGGACACACTCATTCTAACAGTTCAGTGTGCACACCTCCATGTGGACACACTCATTCTAACAGTTCAGTGTGCACACCTCCATGTGGACACACTCATTCTAACAGTTCAGTGTGCACACCTCCATGTGGACACACTCATTCTAACAGTTCAGTGTGCACACCTCCATGTGGACACACTCATTCTAACAGTTCAGTGTGCACACCTCCATGTGGGCACACTCATTCTAACAGTTCAGTGTGCACACCTCCATGTGGACACACTCATTCTAACAGTTCAGTGTGCACACCTCCATGTGGGCACACTCATTCTAACAGTTCAGTGTGCACACCTCCATGTGGACACACTCATTCTAACAGTTCAGTGTGCACACCTCCATGTCGGCACACTCATTCTAACAGTTCAGTCTGCACACCTCCATGTGGACACACTCATTCAACAGTTCATTGTGCACACCTCCATGTGGCCACACTCATTCTAACAGTTCAGTGTGCACACCTCCATGTGGACACACTCATTCTAACAGTTCAGTGTGCACACCTCCATGTGGACACACTCATTCTAACAGTTCAGTGTGCACACTTCCATGTGGACACACTCTTTCTAACAGTTCAGTGTACACACCTCTATGTGGACACACTCATTCTAACAATACAGTGTGCACACCTCCATGTGGACATATTCTAACAGTTCAGTGTGCAAAACTCCATGTGGGCACACTCATTCTAAAAGTTCAGTGTGCACACCTCCATGTGGACACACTCATTCTAACAGTTCAGTGTGCACACCACCATGTGGACACACTCATTCTAACAGTTCAGTGTGCACACCTGCATGTGGACACAATCATTCTAACAGTTCAGTGTGCACACTTCCATGTGGACAAACTCATTCTAACAGTTCAGTGTGCACACCTCCATGTGGGCACACTCATTCTAACAGTTCAGTGTACACACCTCCATGTGGACACACTCATTCAAACAGTTCAGTGTGCACACCTCCATGTGGACACACTCATTCTAACAGTTCAGTGTGCACATCTCTACAGGGATACACTCATTCTAACAGTTCAGTGTGCACACCTCCATGTGGACATATTCTAACCGTTCAGTGTGCACACTTTTAATGTGGACACACTCATTCTAACAGTTCAGTGTGCACACCTCCATGTAGACACACTCATTCTAACAGTACAGTGTGCACACCACCACAGGGACATACTCATTCTAACAGTTCAGTGTGCCCACCTCCATGTGGGCACACTCATTCTAACAGTTCAGTGTGCACACCTCCATGTGGACACACTCATTCTAACAGTTCAGTTTGCACAACTCCATGTGGGCACACTCATTCTAACAGTTCAGTGTGCACACCTCCATGTGGGCACACTCATTCTAACAGTTCAGTGTGCACACCTCCATGTGGGCACACTCATTCTAACAGTTCAGTCTGCACACATCCATGTGGACACACTCATTCTAACAGTTCAGTGTGCACACCTCCATGTGGCCACACTCATTCTAACAGTTCAGTGTGCACACCTCCATGTGGGCACCCTCATTCTAACAGTTCAGTGTGCACACCTCCATGTGGGCCCACTCATTCTAACAGTTCAGTGTGCACACCTCCATGTGGACACACTCATTCTAACAGTTCAGTGTGCACACCTCCATGTGGGCACACTCATTCTAACTGTTCAGTGTGCACACCTCCATGTGGACATATTCTAACAGTTCAGTGTGCACACCTCCATGTGGGCACACTCATTCTAAAAGTTCAGTGTGCACACCTCAATGTGGACACACTCATTCTAACAGTTCAGTGTGCACACCTCCACAGGGACACACTCATTCTAACAGTTCAGTGTGCACACCTCCATGTGGGCACACTCATTCTAACTGTTCAGTGTGCACACCTCCATGTGGACATATTCTAACAGTTCAGTGTGCACACCTCCATGTGGGCACACTCATTCTAAAAGTTCAGTGTGCACACCTCAATGTGGACACACTCATTCTAACAGTTCAGTGTGCACACCTCCACAGGGACACACTCATTCTAACAGTTCAGTGTGCACACCTCCATGTGGGCACACTCATTCTATCAGTTCAGTGTACACACCTCCATGTGGACACACTCATTCTAACATTTCAGTGTGCACACCTCCATGTACACACTCATTCTAACAGTTCAGTGTGCACATCTCCACAGGGATACACTCATTCTAACAGTTCAGTGTGCACACCTCCATGTGGACACACTCATTCTAACAGTTCAGTGTGCACACCTCCATGTGGACACACTCATTCTAACAGTTCAGTGTGCACACCTCCATGTGGACACACTCATTCTAACAGCTCAGTGTGCACACCTCCACAGGGACACACTCATTCTAACAGTTCAGTGTGCACACCTCCATGTGGGCACAGTCATTCTAACAGTTCAGTGTGCACACCTCCATGTGGACACAGTCATTCTAACAGTTCAGTGTGCACAACTCCATGTGGGCACACTCATTCTAACAGTTCAGTGTGCACACCTCCATGTGGACACACTCATTCTAACAGTTCAGTGTGCACACCTCCATGTGGACATATTCTAACAGTGCAGTGTGCACACCTCCATGTGGGCACACTCATTCTAACAGTTCAGTGTGCACACCTCCATGTGGGCACACTCCTTCTAACAGGTCAGTGTACACACCTCCATGTGGACACACTCATTCTAACAGTTCATTGTGCACATCTCCATGTGGGCAAACTCATTCTAACAGTTCAGTGTGCACACATCCATTTGGGCACACTCATTCTAACAGTTCAGTGTGCACACTTAAAATGTGGGCACACTCATTCTAACAGTTCAGTGTGAACACCTCCATGTGGACACACTCATTCTAACAGTTCAGTGTGCACACCTCCATGTGGAAACACTCATTCTAACAGTTCAGTGTGCACATCTCCACAGGGATACACTCATTCTAACAGTTCAGTGTGCACACCTCCATGTGGACACACTCATTCTAACAGTTCAGTGTGCACACCTCCATGTGGGCACACTCATTCTAACAGTTCATTGTGCACACCTCCATGTGGACATATTCTAACAGTGCAGTGTGCACACCTCCATGTGGGTACACTCATTCTAAAAGTTCAATTTGCACACCTCAATGTGGGCACACTCATTCTAACAGTTCAGTGTGCACACCTCCATGTGGACACACTCATTCTAACAGTTCAGTGTGCACACCTCCACAGGGACACACTCATTCTAACAGTTCAGTGTGCACACCTCCATGTGGACACAGTCATTCTAACAGTTCAGTGTTCACACCTCCATGTGGACACACTCATTCTAACAGTTCAGTTTGCACACCTCCATGTGGACACACTCATTCTAACAGTTCAGTGTGCACACCTCCATGTGGACACACTCATTCTAACAGTTCAGTGTGCACACCTACATGTGGACAAATTCTAACACTTCAGTGTGCATACCTCCATGTGGACACACTCATTCTAACATTTCAGTGTGCACACCTCCATAGGGACACACTCATTCTAACAGTTCATTGTGCACACCTCCATGTGGACACACTCATTCTAACAGTTCAGTGTGCACACCTCCATGTGGGCACACTCATTCTAAGAGTTCAGTGTGCACACCTCCATGTGGACACACTCATTCTAACAGTTCAGTGTGCACACCTCCATGTGGGCACACTCATTCTAACAGTTCAGTGTGAACACCTCCATGTGGACACACTCATTCTAACAGATCAGTGTGCACACCTCCATGTGGACAAATTCTAACACTTCAGTGTGCATACCTCCATGTGGACACACTCATTCTAACATTTCAGTGTGCACACCTCCACAGGGACACACTCATTTTAACAGTTCATTGTGCACACCACCATGTGGACACACTCATTCTAACAGTTCAGTGTGCACACCTCCATGTGGACACACTCATTCTAACAGTTCAGTGTGCACACCTCCATGTGGGCACACTCATTCTAACAGTTCAGTGTGCACACCTCCATGTGGGCACACTAATTCTAACAGTTCAGTGTGCACACCTCCATGTGGACACACTCATTCTAACAGTTCAGTGTGCACACCTCCATGTGGGCACACTCATTCTAACAGTTGAGTGTGCACACCTCCATGTGGACATATTCTAACAGTTCAGTGTGCACACCTCCATGTGGGCACACTCATTCTAAAAGTTCAGATTACACACCTCAATGTGGACACACTCATTCTAACAGTTCAGTGTGCACACCTCCACAGGGACACACTCATTCTAACAGTTCAGTGTGCACACCTCCATGTGGACACAGTCATTCTAACAGTTTAGTGTGCACACCTCCATGTGGACACACTCATTCTAACAGTTCAGTGTGTACACTTCCATGTGGACACACTCATTCTAACAGTTCATTGTGCACATCTCCATGTGGGCAAACTCATTCTAACAGTTCAGTGTGCACACATCCATTTGGGCACACTCATTCTAACAGTTCAGTGTGCACACTTAAAATGTGGGCACACTCATTCTAACAGTTCAGTGTGAACACCTCCATGTGGACACACTCATTCTAACAGTTCAGTGTGCACACCTCCATGTGGAAACACTCATTCTAACAGTTCAGTGTGCACATCTCCACAGGGATACACTCATTCTAACAGTTCAGTGTGCACACCTCCATGTGGACACACTCATTCTAACAGTTCAGTGTGCACACCTCCATGTGGGCACACTCATTCTAACAGTTCATTGTGCACACCTCCATGTGGACATATTCTAACAGTGCAGTGTGCACACCTCCATGTGGGTACACTCATTCTAAAAGTTCAATTTGCACACCTCAATGTGGGCACACTCATTCTAACAGTTCAGTGTGCACACCTCCATGTGGACACACTCATTCTAACAGTTCAGTGTGCACACCTCCACAGGGACACACTCATTCTAACAGTTCAGTGTGCACACCTCCATGTGGACACAGTCATTCTAACAGTTCAGTGTTCACACCTCCATGTGGACACACTCATTCTAACAGTTCAGTTTGCACACCTCCATGTGGACACACTCATTCTAACAGTTCAGTGTGCACACCTCCATGTGGACACACTCATTCTAACAGTTCAGTGTGCACACCTACATGTGGACAAATTCTAACACTTCAGTGTGCATACCTCCATGTGGACACACTCATTCTAACATTTCAGTGTGCACACCTCCATAGGGACACACTCATTCTAACAGTTCATTGTGCACACCTCCATGTGGACACACTCATTCTAACAGTTCAGTGTGCACACCTCCATGTGGGCACACTCATTCTAAGAGTTCAGTGTGCACACCTCCATGTGGACACACTCATTCTAACAGTTCAGTGTGCACACCTCCATGTGGGCACACTCATTCTAACAGTTCAGTGTGAACACCTCCATGTGGACACACTCATTCTAACAGATCAGTGTGCACACCTCCATGTGGACAAATTCTAACACTTCAGTGTGCATACCTCCATGTGGACACACTCATTCTAACATTTCAGTGTGCACACCTCCACAGGGACACACTCATTTTAACAGTTCATTGTGCACACCACCATGTGGACACACTCATTCTAACAGTTCAGTGTGCACACCTCCATGTGGACACACTCATTCTAACAGTTCAGTGTGCACACCTCCATGTGGGCACACTCATTCTAACAGTTCAGTGTGCACACCTCCATGTGGGCACACTAATTCTAACAGTTCAGTGTGCACACCTCCATGTGGACACACTCATTCTAACAGTTCAGTGTGCACACCTCCATGTGGGCACACTCATTCTAACAGTTGAGTGTGCACACCTCCATGTGGACATATTCTAACAGTTCAGTGTGCACACCTCCATGTGGGCACACTCATTCTAAAAGTTCAGATTACACACCTCAATGTGGACACACTCATTCTAACTGTTCAGTGTGCACACCTCCACAGGGACACACTCATTCTAACAGTTCAGTGTGCACACCTCCATGTGGACACAGTCATTCTAACAGTTTAGTGTGCACACCTCCATGTGGACACACTCATTCTAACAGTTCAGTGTGTACACTTCCATGTGGACACACTCATTCTAACAGTTCAGTGTGCACACCTCCATATGGACACACTCATTCTAACAGTTCAGTGTGCACACCTCCATGTGGACACACTCATTCTAACAGTTCAGTGTGCACACCGCCATGTGGACACACTCATTCTAACAATACAGTGTGCACACCTACATGTGGACATATTCTAACAATTCAGTGTGCACACCTCCATGTGGGCACACTCATTCTAACAGTTCAGTGTACACACCTCCATGTGGACACACTCATTCTAACAGTTCAGTGTGCACACCTCCATGTGGACACACTCATTCTAACAGTTCAGTGTGCACACCTCCACAGGGATACACTCATTCTAACAGTTCAGTGTGCACACATCCATGTGGACACACTCATTCTAACAGTTCAGTGTGCACACCTCCATGTGGGCACACTCATTCTAACAGTTCAGTGTGCACACTTAGATGTGGACACACTCATTCTAACAGTTCAGTGTGCACACCTCCATGTGGACACACTCAATCTAACAGTTCAGTGTACACACCTCCATGTGGACACACTCATTCTAACAATACAGTGTGCACACCTCCATGTGGACATATTCTAACAGTTCAGTGTGCAAACCTCCATGTGGGCACACTCATTCTAAAAGTTCAGTGTGCACACCTCCATGTGGACACACGCATTCTAATAGTTCAGTGTGCACACCTCCATGTGGACACACTCATTCTAACAGTTCAGTGTGCACACCTGCATGTGGACACAATCATTCTAACAGTTCAGTGTGCACACTTCCATGTGGACACACTCATTCTAACAGTTCAGTGTGCACACCTCCATGTGGGCACACTCATTCTAACAGTTCAGTGTACACACCTCCATGTGGACACACTCATTCAAACAGTTCAGTGTGCACACCTCCATGTGGACACACTCATTCTAACAGTTCAGTGTGCACATCTCTACAGGGATACACTCATTCTAACAGTTCAGTGGGCACACCTCCATGTGGACACAGTCATTCTAACAGTTCAGTTTGCACAACTCCATGTGGGAACACTCATTCTAACAGTTCAGTGTGCACACCTCCATGTGGGCACACTCATTCTAACAGTTCAGTTTACACACCTCCATGTGGGCACACTCATTCTAACAGTTCAGTCTGCACACCTCCATGTGGACACACTCATTCTAACAGTTCAGTGTGCACACCTCCATGTGGCCACACTCATTCTAACAGTTCAGTGTGCACACCTCCATGTGGGCACACTCATTCTAACAGTTCAGTGTGCACACCTCCATGTGGGCCCACTCATTCTAACAGTTCAGTGTGCACAACTCCATGTGGACACACTCATTCTAACAGTTCAGTGTGCACACCTCCATGTGGGCACACTCATTCTAACTGTTCAGTGTGCACACCTCCATGTGGACATATTCTAACAGTTCAGTGTGCACACCTCCATGTGGGCACACTCATTCTAAAAGTTCAGTGTGCACACCTCAATGTGACACACTCATTCTAACAGTTCAGTGTGCACACCTCCACAGGGACACACTCATTCTAACAGTTCAGTGTGCACACCTCCATGTGGGCACACTCATTCTATCAGTTCAGTGTACACACCTCCATGTGGACACACTCATTCTAACATTTCAGTGTGCACACCTCCATGTACACACTCATTCTAACAGTTCAGTGTGCACATCTCCACAGGGATACACTCATTCTAACATTTCAGTGTGCACACCTCCATGTGGACATATTCTAACAGTTCAGTGTGCACACCTCCATGTGGGCACACTCATTCTAACAGTTCAGTGTGCACACCTCCATGTAGACACACTCATTCTAACAGTACAGTGTGCACACCACCACAGGGACACACTCATTCTAACAGTTCAGTGTGCACACCTCCATGTGGGCACACTCATTCTAACAGTTCAGTGTGCACACCTCCATGTGGACACACTCATTCTAACAGTTCAGTGTCCACAATTAAAATGTGGGCACACTCATTCTAACAGTTCAGTGTGCACACCTCCATGTGGACACACTCATTCTAACAGTTCAGTGTGCAACCTCCATGTGGACACAGTCATTCTAAAAGATCAGTGTGCACACCTCCATGTGGACAAATTCTAACACTTCAGTGTGCATACCTCCATGTGGACACACTCATTCTAACATTTCAGTGTGCACACCTCCACAGGGACACACTCATTTTAACAGTTCATTGTGCACACCACCATGTGGACACACTCATTCTAACAGTTCAGTGTGCACACCTCCATGTGGACACACTCATTCTAACAGTTCAGTGTGCACACCTCCATGTGGGCACACTCATTCTAACAGTTCAGTGTGCACACCTCCATGTGGGCACACTCATTCTAACAGTTCAGTGTGCACACCTCCATGTGGACACACTCATTCTAACAGTTCAGTGTGCACACCTCCATGTGGGCACACTCATTCTAACAGTTCAGTGTGCACACCTCCATGTGGACATATTCTAACAGTTCAGTGTGCACACCTCCATGTGGTCACACTCATTCTAAAAGTTCAGATTACACACCTCAATGTGGACACACTCATTCTAACAGTTCAGTGTGCACACCTCCACAGGGACACACTCATTCTAACAGTTCAGTGTGCACACCTCCATGTGGACACAGTCATTCTAACAGTTTAGTGTGCACACCTCCATGTGCACACACTCATTCTAACAGTTCAGTGCGTACACTTCCATGTGGACACACTCATTCTAACAGTTTAGTGTGCACACCTCCATGTGGACACACTCAATCTAACAGTTCAGTGTGCACACCTCCACAGGGATACACTCATTCTAACAGTTCAGTGTGCACACATCCATGTGGACACACTCATTCAAACAGTTCAGTGTGCACACCTCCATGTGGACACACTCATTCTAACAGTTCAGTGTGCACATCTCTACAGGGATACACTCATTCTAACAGTTCAGTGTGCACACCTCCATGTGGACATATTCTAACCGTTCAGTGTGCACACTTTTAATGTGGACACACTCATTCTAACAGTTCAGTGTGCACACCTCCATGTAGACACACTCATTCTAACAGTACAGTGTGCACACCACCACAGGGACACACTCATTCTAACAGTTCAGTGTGCCCACCTCCATGTGGGCACACTCATTCTAAGAGTTCAGTGTGCACACCTCCATGTGGACACAGTCATTCTAACAGTTCAGTTTGCACAACTCCATGTGGGAACACTCATTCTAACAGTTCAGTGTGCACACCTCCATGTGAGCACACTCATTCTAACAGTTCAGTGTGCACACCTCCATGTGGGCACACTCATTCTAACAGTTCAGTCTGCACACCTCCATGTGGACACACTCATTCTAACAGTTCAGTGTGCACACCTCCATGTGGACACACTCATTCTAACAGTTCAGTGTGCACACCTCCATGTGGGCACACTCATTCTAACAGTTCAGTGTGCACACCTCCATGGTGGCCCACTCATTCTAACAGTTCAGTGTGCACACCTCCATGTGGACACACTCATTCTAACAGTTCAGTGTGCACACCTCCATGTGGGCACACTCATTCTAACTGTTCAGTGTGCACACCTCAATGTGGACATATTCTAACAGTTCAGTGTGCACACCTCCATGTGGGCACACTCATTCTAAAAGTTCAGTGTGCACACCTCAATGTGGACCCACTCATTCTAACAGTTCAGTGTGCACACCTCCACAGGGACACACTCATTCTAACAGTTCAGTGTGCACACCTCCATGTGGGCACACTCATTCTATCAGTTCAGTGTACACACCTCCATGTGGACACACTCATTCTAACATTTCAGTGTGCACACCTCCATGTACACACTCATTCAAACAGTTCAGTGTGCACATCTCCACAGGGATACACTCATTCTAACAGTTCAGTGTGCACACCTCCATGTGGACATATTCTAACAGTTCAGTGTGCACACCTCCATGTGGACACACTCATTCTAACAGTTCAGTGTGCACACCTCCATGTACACACACTCATTCTAACAGTACAGTGTGCACACCACCACAGTGACACACTCATTCTAACAGTTCAGTGTGCACACCTCCATGTGGGCACACTCATTCTAACAGTTCAGTGTGCACATCTCCATGTGGACACAGTCATTCTAACAGTTCAGTTTGCACAACTCCATGTGTGCACACTCATTCTAACAGTTCAGTGTGCACACCTCCATGTGGGCACACTCATTCTAACAGTTCAGTGTGCACGCCTCCATGTGGGTACATTCATTCTAACACATCAGTTTGCACACCTCCATGTGGACACACTAATTCTAACAGTTCTGTGTGCACACCTCCATGTGGGCACACTCATTCTATCAGTTCAGTGTGCACACCTCCATGTAAGCACACTCATTCTAACAGGTCAGTGTGCACACCTCCATGTGGGCACACTCATTCTAACAGTTCAGTCTGCACACCTCCATGTGTGCACACTCATTCTAACACTTCAGTGTGCACACCTCCATGTGGACAAATTCTAACACTTCAGTGTGCATACCTCCATGTGGACACACTCATTCTAACATTTCAATGTGCACACCTCCACAGGGACACACTCATTCTAACAGTTCAGTGTGCACACCTCCATGTGGACACACTCATTCTAACAGTTCAGTGTGCACACCTCCATGTGGACACACTCATTCTAACAGTTCAGTGTGCACACCTCCATGTGGACACACTCATTCTAACAGTTCAGTGTGCACACCTCCATGTGGACACACTCATTCTAACAGTTCAGTGTGCACACCTCCATGTGGGCACACCCATTCTAACAGTTCAGTGTGCACACCTCCATGTGGACACACTCATTCTAACAGTTCAGTGTGCACACCTCCATGTGGGCACACTCATTCTAACAGTTCAGTGTGCACACCTCCATGTGGGCACACTCATTCTAACAGTTCAGTGTGCACACCTCCATGTGGGCACACTCATTCTAACAGTTCAGTCTGCACACCTCCATGTGGACACACTCATTCAACAGTTCATTGTGCACATCTCCATGTGGCCACACTCATTCTAACAGTTCAGTGTGCACACCTCCATGTGGACACACTCATTCTAACAGTTCAGTGTGCACACCTCCATGTGGACACACTCATTCTAACAGTTCAGTGTGCACACCTGCATGTGGACACACTCATTCTAACAGTTCAGTGTGCACACCTCCATGTGGACACACTCATTCTAACAGTTCAGTGTGCACATCTCTACAGGGATACACTCATTCTAACAGTTCAGTGTGCACACCTCCATGTGGACATATTCTAACCGTTCAGTGTGCACACTTTTAATGTGGACACACTCATTCTAACAGTTCAGTGTGCACACCTCCACAGGGACACACTCATTCTAACAGTTCAGTGTGCACACCTCCATGTGGGCACACTCATTCTATCAGTTCAGTGTACACACCTCCATGTGGACACACTCATTCTAACATTTCAGTGTGCACACCTCCATGTACACACTCATTCTAACAGTTCAGTGTGCACATCTCCACAGGGATACACTCATTCTAACAGTTCAGTGTGCACACCTCCATGTGGACACACTCATTCTAACAGTTCAGTGTGCACACCTCCATGTGGACACACTCATTCTAACAGTTCAGTGTGCACACCTCCATGTGGACACACTCATTCTAACAGCTCAGTGTGCACACCTCCACAGGGACACACTCATTCTAACAGTTCAGTGTGCACACCTCCATGTGGGCACAGTCATTCTAACAGTTCAGTGTGCACACCTCCATGTGGACACAGTCATTCTAACAGTTCAGGGTGCACAACTCCATGTGGGCACACTCATTCTAACAGTTCAGTGTGCACACCTCCATGTGGACACACTCATTCTAACAGTTCAGTGTGCACACCTCCATGTGGACACACTCATTCTAACAGTGCAGTGTGCACACCTCCATGTGGGCACACTCATTCTAACAGTTCAGTGTGCACACCTCAATGTGACACACTCATTCTAACAGTTCAGTGTGCACACCTCCACAGGGACACACTCAATCTAACAGTTCAGTGTACACACCTCCATGTGGACACACTCATTCTAACAATACAGTGTGCACACCTCCATGTGGACATATTCTAACAGTTCAGTGTGCAAACCTCCATGTGGGCACACTCATTCTAAAAGTTCAGTGTGCACACCTCCATGTGGACACACGCATTCTAATAGTTCAGTGTGCACACCTCCATGTGGACACACTCATTCTAACAGTTCAGTGTGCACACCTGCATGTGGACACAATCATTCTAACAGTTCAGTGTGCACACTTCCATGTGGACACACTCATTCTAACAGTTCAGTGTGCACACCTCCATGTGGGCACACTCATTCTAACAGTTCAGTGTACACACCTCCATGTGGACACACTCATTCAAACAGTTCAGTGTGCACACCTCCATGTGGACACACTCATTCTAACAGTTCAGTGTGCACATCTCTACAGGGATACACTCATTCTAACAGTTCAGTGGGCACACCTCCATGTGGACACAGTCATTCTAACAGTTCAGTTTGCACAACTCCATGTGGGAACACTCATTCTAACAGTTCAGTGTGCACACCTCCATGTGGGCACACTCATTCTAACAGTTCAGTTTACACACCTCCATGTGGGCACACTCATTCTAACAGTTCAGTCTGCACACCTCCATGTGGACACACTCATTCTAACAGTTCAGTGTGCACACCTCCATGTGGCCACACTCATTCTAACAGTTCAGTGTGCACACCTCCATGTGGGCACACTCATTCTAACAGTTCAGTGTGCACACCTCCATGTGGGCCCACTCATTCTAACAGTTCAGTGTGCACAACTCCATGTGGACACACTCATTCTAACAGTTCAGTGTGCACACCTCCATGTGGGCACACTCATTCTAACTGTTCAGTGTGCACACCTCCATGTGGACATATTCTAACAGTTCAGTGTGCACACCTCCATGTGGGCACACTCATTCTAAAAGTTCAGTGTGCACACCTCAATGTGACACACTCATTCTAACAGTTCAGTGTGCACACCTCCACAGGGACACACTCATTCTAACAGTTCAGTGTGCACACCTCCATGTGGGCACACTCATTCTATCAGTTCAGTGTACACACCTCCATGTGGACACACTCATTCTAACATTTCAGTGTGCACACCTCCATGTACACACTCATTCTAACAGTTCAGTGTGCACATCTCCACAGGGATACACTCATTCTAACATTTCAGTGTGCACACCTCCATGTGGACATATTCTAACAGTTCAGTGTGCACACCTCCATGTGGGCACACTCATTCTAACAGTTCAGTGTGCACACCTCCATGTAGACACACTCATTCTAACAGTACAGTGTGCACACCACCACAGGGACACACTCATTCTAACAGTTCAGTGTGCACACCTCCATGTGGGCACACTCATTCTAACAGTTCAGTGTGCACACCTCCATGTGGACACACTCATTCTAACAGTTCAGTGTCCACAATTAAAATGTGGGCACACTCATTCTAACAGTTCAGTGTGCACACCTCCATGTGGACACACTCATTCTAACAGTTCAGTGTGCAACCTCCATGTGGACACAGTCATTCTAAAAGATCAGTGTGCACACCTCCATGTGGACAAATTCTAACACTTCAGTGTGCATACCTCCATGTGGACACACTCATTCTAACATTTCAGTGTGCACACCTCCACAGGGACACACTCATTTTAACAGTTCATTGTGCACACCACCATGTGGACACACTCATTCTAACAGTTCAGTGTGCACACCTCCATGTGGACACACTCATTCTAACAGTTCAGTGTGCACACCTCCATGTGGGCACACTCATTCTAACAGTTCAGTGTGCACACCTCCATGTGGGCACACTCATTCTAACAGTTCAGTGTGCACACCTCCATGTGGACACACTCATTCTAACAGTTCAGTGTGCACACCTCCATGTGGGCACACTCATTCTAACAGTTCAGTGTGCACACCTCCATGTGGACATATTCTAACAGTTCAGTGTGCACACCTCCATGTGGTCACACTCATTCTAAAAGTTCAGATTACACACCTCAATGTGGACACACTCATTCTAACAGTTCAGTGTGCACACCTCCACAGGGACACACTCATTCTAACAGTTCAGTGTGCACACCTCCATGTGGACACAGTCATTCTAACAGTTTAGTGTGCACACCTCCATGTGCACACACTCATTCTAACAGTTCAGTGCGTACACTTCCATGTGGACACACTCATTCTAACAGTTTAGTGTGCACACCTCCATGTGGACACACTCAATCTAACAGTTCAGTGTGCACACCTCCACAGGGATACACTCATTCTAACAGTTCAGTGTGCACACATCCATGTGGACACACTCATTCAAACAGTTCAGTGTGCACACCTCCATGTGGACACACTCATTCTAACAGTTCAGTGTGCACATCTCTACAGGGATACACTCATTCTAACAGTTCAGTGTGCACACCTCCATGTGGACATATTCTAACCGTTCAGTGTGCACACTTTTAATGTGGACACACTCATTCTAACAGTTCAGTGTGCACACCTCCATGTAGACACACTCATTCTAACAGTACAGTGTGCACACCACCACAGGGACACACTCATTCTAACAGTTCAGTGTGCCCACCTCCATGTGGGCACACTCATTCTAAGAGTTCAGTGTGCACACCTCCATGTGGACACAGTCATTCTAACAGTTCAGTTTGCACAACTCCATGTGGGAACACTCATTCTAACAGTTCAGTGTGCACACCTCCATGTGAGCACACTCATTCTAACAGTTCAGTGTGCACACCTCCATGTGGGCACACTCATTCTAACAGTTCAGTCTGCACACCTCCATGTGGACACACTCATTCTAACAGTTCAGTGTGCACACCTCCATGTGGACACACTCATTCTAACAGTTCAGTGTGCACACCTCCATGTGGGCACACTCATTCTAACAGTTCAGTGTGCACACCTCCATGGTGGCCCACTCATTCTAACAGTTCAGTGTGCACACCTCCATGTGGACACACTCATTCTAACAGTTCAGTGTGCACACCTCCATGTGGGCACACTCATTCTAACTGTTCAGTGTGCACACCTCAATGTGGACATATTCTAACAGTTCAGTGTGCACACCTCCATGTGGGCACACTCATTCTAAAAGTTCAGTGTGCACACCTCAATGTGGACCCACTCATTCTAACAGTTCAGTGTGCACACCTCCACAGGGACACACTCATTCTAACAGTTCAGTGTGCACACCTCCATGTGGGCACACTCATTCTATCAGTTCAGTGTACACACCTCCATGTGGACACACTCATTCTAACATTTCAGTGTGCACACCTCCATGTACACACTCATTCAAACAGTTCAGTGTGCACATCTCCACAGGGATACACTCATTCTAACAGTTCAGTGTGCACACCTCCATGTGGACATATTCTAACAGTTCAGTGTGCACACCTCCATGTGGACACACTCATTCTAACAGTTCAGTGTGCACACCTCCATGTACACACACTCATTCTAACAGTACAGTGTGCACACCACCACAGTGACACACTCATTCTAACAGTTCAGTGTGCACACCTCCATGTGGGCACACTCATTCTAACAGTTCAGTGTGCACATCTCCATGTGGACACAGTCATTCTAACAGTTCAGTTTGCACAACTCCATGTGTGCACACTCATTCTAACAGTTCAGTGTGCACACCTCCATGTGGGCACACTCATTCTAACAGTTCAGTGTGCACGCCTCCATGTGGGTACATTCATTCTAACACATCAGTTTGCACACCTCCATGTGGACACACTAATTCTAACAGTTCTGTGTGCACACCTCCATGTGGGCACACTCATTCTATCAGTTCAGTGTGCACACCTCCATGTAAGCACACTCATTCTAACAGGTCAGTGTGCACACCTCCATGTGGGCACACTCATTCTAACAGTTCAGTCTGCACACCTCCATGTGTGCACACTCATTCTAACACTTCAGTGTGCACACCTCCATGTGGACAAATTCTAACACTTCAGTGTGCATACCTCCATGTGGACACACTCATTCTAACATTTCAATGTGCACACCTCCACAGGGACACACTCATTCTAACAGTTCAGTGTGCACACCTCCATGTGGACACACTCATTCTAACAGTTCAGTGTGCACACCTCCATGTGGACACACTCATTCTAACAGTTCAGTGTGCACACCTCCATGTGGACACACTCATTCTAACAGTTCAGTGTGCACACCTCCATGTGGACACACTCATTCTAACAGTTCAGTGTGCACACCTCCATGTGGGCACACCCATTCTAACAGTTCAGTGTGCACACCTCCATGTGGACACACTCATTCTAACAGTTCAGTGTGCACACCTCCATGTGGGCACACTCATTCTAACAGTTCAGTGTGCACACCTCCATGTGGGCACACTCATTCTAACAGTTCAGTGTGCACACCTCCATGTGGGCACACTCATTCTAACAGTTCAGTCTGCACACCTCCATGTGGACACACTCATTCAACAGTTCATTGTGCACACCTCCATGTGGCCACACTCATTCTAACAGTTCAGTGTGCACACCTCCATGTGGACACACTCATTCTAACAGTTCAGTGTGCACACCTCCATGTGGACACACTCATTCTAACAGTTCAGTGTGCACACCTGCATGTGGACACACTCATTCTAACAGTTCAGTGTGCACACCTCCATGTGGACACACTCATTCTAACAGTTCAGTGTGCACATCTCTACAGGGATACACTCATTCTAACAGTTCAGTGTGCACACCTCCATGTGGACATATTCTAACCGTTCAGTGTGCACACTTTTAATGTGGACACACTCATTCTAACAGTTCAGTGTGCACACCTCCACAGGGACACACTCATTCTAACAGTTCAGTGTGCACACCTCCATGTGGGCACACTCATTCTATCAGTTCAGTGTACACACCTCCATGTGGACACACTCATTCTAACATTTCAGTGTGCACACCTCCATGTACACACTCATTCTAACAGTTCAGTGTGCACATCTCCACAGGGATACACTCATTCTAACAGTTCAGTGTGCACACCTCCATGTGGACACACTCATTCTAACAGTTCAGTGTGCACACCTCCATGTGGACACACTCATTCTAACAGTTCAGTGTGCACACCTCCATGTGGACACACTCATTCTAACAGCTCAGTGTGCACACCTCCACAGGGACACACTCATTCTAACAGTTCAGTGTGCACACCTCCATGTGGGCACAGTCATTCTAACAGTTCAGTGTGCACACCTCCATGTGGACACAGTCATTCTAACAGTTCAGGGTGCACAACTCCATGTGGGCACACTCATTCTAACAGTTCAGTGTGCACACCTCCATGTGGACACACTCATTCTAACAGTTCAGTGTGCACACCTCCATGTGGACACACTCATTCTAACAGTGCAGTGTGCACACCTCCATGTGGGCACACTCATTCTAACAGTTCAGTGTGCACACCTCCATGTGGGCACACTCCTTCTAACAGGTCAGTGTACACACCTCCATGTGGACACACTCATTCTAACAGTTCATTGTGCACATCTCCATGTGGGCAAACTCATTCTAACAGTTCAGTGTGCACACATCCATTTGGGCACACTCATTCTAACAGTTCAGTGTGCACACTTAAAATGTGGGCACACTCATTCTAACAGTTCAATGTGAACACCTCCATGTGGACACACTCATTCTAACAGTTCAGTGTGCACACCTCCATGTGGAAACACTCATTCTAACAGTTCAGTGTGCACATCTCCACAGGGATACACTCATTCTAACAGTTCAGTGTGCACACCTCCATGTGGACACACTCATTCTAACAGTTCAGTGTGCACACCTCCATGTGGGCACACTCATTCTAACAGTTCATTGTGCACACCTCCATGTGGACATATTCTAACAGTGCAGTGTGCACACCTCCATGTGGGCACACTCATTCTAAAAGTTCAGTTTGCACACCTCAATGTGGGCACACTCATTCTAACAGTTCAGTGTGCACACCTCCATGTGGACACACTCATTCTAACAGTTCAGTGTGCACACCTCCACAGGGACACACTCATTCTAACAGTTCAGTGTGCACACCTCCATGTGGACACAGTCATTCTAACAGTTCAGTGTTCACACCTCCATGTGGACACACTCATTCTAACAGTTCAGTTTGCACACCTCCATGTGGACACACTCATTCTAACAGTTCAGTGTGCACACATCCATGTGGACACACTCATTCTAACAGTTCAGTGTGCACACCTACATGTGGACAAATTCTAACACTTCAGTGTGCATACCTCCATGTGGACACACTCATTCTAACATTTCAGTGTGCACACCTCCATAGGGACACACTCATTCTAACAGTTCATTGTGCACACCTCCATGTGGGCACACTCATTCTAACAGTTCAGTGTGCACACCTCCATGTGGGCACACTCATTCTAAGAGTTCAGTGTGCACACCTCCATGTGGACACACTCATTCTAACAGTTCAGTGTGCACACCTCCATGTGGGCACACTCATTCTAACAGTTCAGTGTGAACACCTCCATGTGGACACACTCATTCTAACAGTTCAGTGTGCACACCTCCATGTGGGCACACTCATTCTAACAGTTCAGTGTGCACACCTCCATGTGGGCACACTCATTCTAACAGTTCAGTGTGCACACCTCCATGTGGGCACACTCATTCTAACAGTTCAGTCTGCACACCTCCATGTGGACACACTCATTCTAACAGTTCAGTGTGCACACCTCCATGTGGATAAATTCTAACACTTCAGTGTGCACACCTCCATGTGGACACACTCATTCTAACAGTTCAGTGTGCACACCTCCACAAGGACACACTCATTCTAACAGTTCAGTGTGCACACCTCCATGTGGACACACTCATTCTAACAGTTCAGTCTGCACAATTAAAATGTGGGCACACTCATTCTAACAGTTCAGTGTGCACACCTCCATGTGGACACACTCATTCTAACAGTTCAGTGTGCACACCTCCATGTGGACACAGTCATTCTAACAGAGCAGTGTGCACACCTCCATGTGGACAAATTCTAACACTTCAGTGTGCATACCTCCATGTGGACACACTCATTCTAACATTTCAGTGTGCACACCTCCATGTGGACACACTCATTCTAACAGTTCATTGTGCACACCACCATGTGGACACACTCATTCTAACAGTTCAGTGTTCACACCTGCATGTGGACACACTCATTCTAACAGTTCAGTGTGCACACCTCCATGTGGGCACACTCATTCTAACAGTTCAGTGTGCACACCTCCATGTGGGCACACTCATTCTAACAGTTCAGTGTGCACACCTCCATGTGGACACACTCATTCTAACAGTTCAGTGTGCACACCTCCATGTGGGCACACTCATTCTAACAGTTCAGTGTGCACAACTCCATGTGGACATATTCTAACAGTTCAGTGTGCACACCTCCATGTGGGCACACTCATTCTAAAAGTTCAGATTACACACCTCAATGTGGACACACTCATTCTAACAGTTCAGTGTGCACACCTCCACAGGGACACACTCATTCTAACAGTTCAGTGTGCACACCTCCATGTGGACACAGTCATTCTAACAGTTTAGTGTGCACACCTCCATGTGGACACACTCATTCTAACAGTTCAGTGTGTACACTTCCATGTGGACACACTCATTCTAACAGTTCAGTGTGCACACCTCCATATGGACACACTCATTCTAACAGTTCAGTGTGCACACCTCCATGTGGACACACTCATTCTAACAGTTCAGTGTGCACACCGCCATGTGGACACACTCATTCTAACAGTTCAGTGTGCACACCGCCATGTGGACACACTCATTCTAACAATACAGTGTGCACACCTACATGTGGACATATTCTAACAATTCAGTGTGCACACCTCCATGTGGGCACACTCATTCTAACACTTCAGTGTGCATACCTCCATGTGGACACACTCATTCTAACATTTCAATGTGCACACCTCCACAGGGACACACTCATTCTAACAGTTCAGTGTGCACACCTCCATGTGGACACACTCATTCTAACAGTTCAGTGTGCACACCTCCATGTGGACACACTCATTCTAACAGTTCAGTGTGCACACCTCCATGTGGACACACTCATTCTAACAGTTCAGTGTGCACACCTCCATGTGGACACACTCATTCTAACAGTTCAGTGTGCACACCTCCATGTGGGCACACTCATTCTAACAGTTCAGTGTGCACACCTCCATGTGGACACACTCATTCTAACAGTTCAGTGTGCACACCTCCATGTGGGCACACTCATTCTAACAGTTCAGTGTGCACACCTCCATGTGGGCACACTCATTCTAACAGTTCAGTGTGCACACCTCCATGTGGGCACACTCATTCTAACAGTTCAGTCTGCACACCTCCATGTGGACACACTCATTCAACAGTTCATTGTGCACACCTCCATGTGGCCACACTCATTCTAACAGTTCAGTGTGCACACCTCCATGTGGACACACTCATTCTAACAGTTCAGTGTGCACACCTCCATGTGGACACACTCATTCTAAAAGTTCAGTGTGCACACCTGCATGTGGACACACTCATTCTAACAGTTCAGTGTGCACACTTCCATGTGGACACACTCATTCTAACAGTTCAGTGTTCACACCTCATGTGGACACACTCATTCTGACAATACAGTGTGCACACCTCCATGTGGACATATTCTAACAGTTCAGTGTGCAAACCTCCATGTGGGCACACTCATTCTAAAAGTTCAGTGTGCACACCTCCATGTGGACACACTCATTCTAACAGTTCAGTGTGCACACCTCCATGTGGACACACTCATTCTAACAGTTCAGTGTGCACACCTGCATGTGGACACAATCATTCTAACAGTTCAGTGTGCACACTTCCATGTGGACACACTCATTCTAACAGTTCAGTGTGCACACCTCCATGTGGGCACACTCATTCTAACAGTTCAGTGTACACACCTCCATGTGGACACACTCATTCAAACAGTTCAGTGTGCACACCTCCATGTGGACACACTCATTCTAACAGTTCAGTGTGCACATCTCTACAGGGATACACTCATTCTAACAGTTCAGTGTGCACACCTCCATGTGGACATATTCTAACCGTTCAGTGTGCACACTTTTAATGTGGACACAGTCATTCTAACAGTTCAGTGTGCACACCTCCATGTAGACACACTCATTCTAACAGTACAGTGTGCACACCACCACAGGGACACACTCATTCTAACAGTTCAGTGTGCCCACCTCCATGTGGGCACACTCATTCTAACAGTTCAGTGTGCACACCTCCATGTGGACACACTCATTCTAACAGTTCAGTTTGCACAACTCCATGTGGGCACACTCATTCTAACAGTTCAGTGTGCACACCTCCATGTGGGCACACTCATTCTAACAGTTCAGTGTGCACACCTCCATGTGGGCACACTCATTCTAACAGTTCAGTCTGCACACATCCATGTGGACACACTCATTCTAACAGTTCAGTGTGCACACCTCCATGTGGCCACACTCATTCTAACAGTTCAGTGTGCACACCTCCATGTGGGCACCCTCATTCTAACAGTTCAGTGTGCACACCTCCATGTGGGCCCACTCATTCTAACAGTTCAGTGTGCACACCTCCATGTGGACACACTCATTCTAACAGTTCAGTGTGCACACCTCCATGTGGGCACACTCATTCTAACTGTTCAGTGTGCACACCTCCATGTGGACATATTCTAACAGTTCAGTGTGCACACCTCCATGTGGGCACACTCATTCTAAAAGTTCAGTGTGCACACCTCAATGTGGACACACTCATTCTAACAGTTCAGTGTGCACACCTCCACAGGGACACACTCATTCTAACAGTTCAGTGTGCACACCTCCATGTGGGCACACTCATTCTATCAGTTCAGTGTACACACCTCCATGTGGACACACTCATTCTAACATTTCAGTGTGCACACCTCCATGTACACACTCATTCTAACAGTTCAGTGTGCACATCTCCACAGGGATACACTCATTCTAACAGTTCAGTGTGCACACCTCCATGTGGACACACTCATTCTAACAGTTCAGTGTGCACAACTCCATGTGGACACACTCATTCTAACAGTTCAGTGTGCACACCTCCATGTGGACACACTCATTCTAACAGCTCAGTGTGCACACCTCCACAGGGACACACTCATTCTAACAGTTCAGTGTGCACACCTCCATGTGGGCACAGTCATTCTAACAGTTCAGTGTGCACACCTCCATGTGGACACAGTCATTCTAACAGTTCAGGGTGCACAACTCCATGTGGGCACACTCATTCTAACAGTTCAGTGTGCACACCTCTATGTGGACACACTCATTCTAACAGTTCAGTGTGCACACCTCCATGTGGACATATTCTAACAGTGCAGTGTGCACACCTCCATGTGGGCACACTCATTCTAACAGTTCAGTGTGCACACCTCCATGTGGGCACACTCCTTCTAACAGGTCAGTGTACACACCTCCATGTGGACACACTCATTCTAACAGTTCATTGTGCACATCTCCATGTGGGCAAACTCATTCTAACAGTTCAGTGTGCACACATCCATTTGGGCACACTCATTCTAACAGTTCAGTGTGCACACTTAAAATGTGGGCACACTCATTCTAACAGTTCAGTGTGCACACCTGCATGTGGACACACTCATTCTAACAGTTCAGTGTGCACACCTCCATGTGGAAACACTCATTCTAACAGTTCAGTGTGCACATCTCCACAGGGATACACTCATTCTAACAGTTCAGTGTGCACACCTCCATGTGGACACACTCATTCTAACAGTTCAGTGTGCACACCTCCATGTGGGCACACTCATTCTAACAGTTCATTGTGCACACCTCCATGTGGACATATTCTAACAGTGCAGTGTGCACACCTTTATGTGGGCACACTCATTCTAAAAGTTCAGTTTGCACACCTCAATGTGGGCACACTCATTCTAACAGTTCAGTGTGCACACCTCCATGTGGACACACTCATTCTAACAGTTCAGTGTGCACACCTCCACAGGGACACACTCATTCTAACAGTTCAGTGTGCACACCTCCATGTGGACACAGTCATTCTAACAGTTCAGTGTTCACACCTCCATGTGGACACACTCATTCTAACAGTTCAGTTTGCACACCTCCATGTGGACACACTCATTCTAACAGTTCAGTGTGCACACATCCATGTGGACACACTCATTCTAACAGTTCAGTGTGCACACCTACATGTGGACAAATTCTAACACTTCAGTGTGCATACCTCCATGTGGACACACTCATTCTAACATTTCAGTGTGCACACCTCCATAGGGACACACTCATTCTAACAGTTCATTGTGCACACCTCCATGTGGACACACTCATTCTAACAGTTCAGTGTGCACACCTCCATGTGGGCACACTCATTCTAAGAGTTCAGTGTGCACACCTCCATGTGGACACACTCATTCTAACAGTTCAGTGTGCACACCTCCATGTGGGCACACTCATTCTAACAGTTCAGTGTGAACACCTCCATGTGGACACACTCATTCTAACAGTTCAGTGTGCACACCTCCATGTGGGCACACTCATTCTAACAGTTCAGTGTGCACACCTCCATGTGGGCACACTCATTCTAACAGTTCAGTGTGCACACCTCCATGTGGGCACACTCATTCTAACAGTTCAGTCTGCACACCTCCATGTGGACACACTCATTCTAACAGTTCAGTGTGCACACCTCCATGTGGATAAATTCTAACACTTCAGTGTGCACACCTCCATGTGGACACACTCATTCTAACACTTCGATGTGCACACCTCCATGTTGACACACTCAATCTAACATTTCAGTGTGCACACCTCCATGTGGACACACTCATTCTAACAGTTCAGTGTGCACAATTAAAATGTGGGCACACTCATTCTAACAGTTCAGTGTGCACACCTCCATGTGGACACACTCATTCTAACAGTTCAGTGTGCACACCTCCATGTGGACACAGTCATTCTAACAGATCAGTGTGCACACCTCCATGTGGACAAATTCTAACACTTCAGTGTGCATACCTCCATGTGGACACACTCATTCTAACATTTCAGTGTGCACACCTCCACAGGGACACACTCATTTTAACAGTTCATTGTGCACACCACCATGTGGACACACTCATTCTAACAGTTCAGTGTGCACACCTCCATGTGGACACACTCATTCTAACAGTTCAGTGTGCACACCTCCATGTGGACACACTAATTCTAACAGTTCAGTGTGCACACCTCCATGTGGGCACACTCATTCTAACAGTTCAGTGTGCACACCTCCATGTGGACATATTCTAACAGTTCAGTGTGCACACCTCCATGTGGGCACACTCATTCTAAAAGTTCAGATTACACACCTCAATGTGGACACACTCATTCTAACAGTTCAGTGTGCACACCTCCACAGGGACACACTCATTCTAACAGTTTAGTGTGCACACCTCCATGTGGACACACTCATTCTAACAGTTCAGTGTGTACACTTCCATGTGGACACACTCATTCTAACAGTTCAGTGTGCACACCTCCATATGGACACACTCATTCTAACAGTTCAGTGTGCACACCTCCATGTGGACACACTCATTCTAACAGTTCAGTGTGCACACCGCCATGTGGACACACTCATTCTAACAATACAGTGTGCACACCTACATGTGGACATATTCTAACAATTCAGTGTGCACACCTCCATGTGGACACACTCATTCTAACAGTTCAGTGTGCACACCTCCATGTGGGCACACTCATTCTATCAGTACAGTGTGCACACCACCACAGGGACACACTCATTCTAACAGTTCAGTGTGCACACCTCCATGTGGGCACACTCATTCTAACAGTTCAGTGTGCACACCTCCATGTGGGCACACTCATTCTAACAGTTCAGTCTGCACACATCCATGTGGACACACTCATTCTAACAGTTCAGTGTTCACACCTCCATGTGGCCACACTCATTCTAACAGTTCAGTGTGCACACCTCCATGTGGGCACCCTCATTCTAACAGTTCAGTGTGCACACCTCCATGTGGGCCCACTCATTCTAACAGTTCAGTGTGCACACCTCCATGTGGACACACTCATTCTAACAGTTCAGTGTGCACACCTCCATGTGGCCACACTCATTCTAACTGTTCAGTGTGCACACCTCCATGTGGACATATTCTAACAGTTCAGTGTGCACACCTCCATGTGGGCACACTCATTCTAAAAGTTCAGTGTGCACACCTCAATGTGGACACACTCATTCTAACAGTTCAGTGTGCACACCTCCACAGGGACACACTCATTCTAACAGTTCAGTGTGCACACCTCCATGTGGGCACACTCATTCTATCAGTTCAGTGTACACACCTCCATGTGGACACACTCATTCTAACATTTCAGTGTGCACACCTCCATGTACACACTCATTCTAACAGTTCAGTGTGCACATCTCCACAGGGATACACTCATTCTAACAGTTCAGTGTGCACACCTCCATGTGGACACACTCATTCTAACAGTTCAGTGTGCACACCTCCATGTGGACACACTCATTCTAACAGTTCAGTGTGCACACCTCCATGTGGACACACTCATTCTAACAGCTCAGTGTGCACACCTCCACAGGGACACACTCATTCTAACAGTTCAGTGTGCACACCTCCATGTGGGCACAGTCATTCTAACAGTTCAGTGTGCACACCTCCATGTGGACACAGTCATTCTAACAGTTCAGGGTGCACAACTCCATGTGGGCACACTCATTCTAACAGTTCAGTGTGCACACCTCCATGTGGACACACTCATTCTAACAGTTCAGTGTGCACACCTCCATGTGGACATATTCTAACAGTGCAGTGTGCACACCTCCATGTGGGCACACTCATTCTAACAGTTCAGTGTGCACACCTCCATGTGGGCACACTCCTTCTAACAGGTCAGTGTACACACCTCCATGTGGACACACTCATTCTAACAGTTCATTGTGCACATCTCCATGTGGGCAAACTCATTCTAACAGTTCAGTGTGCACACATCCATTTGGGCACACTCATTCTAACAGTTCAGTGTGCACACTTAAAATGTGGGCACACTCATTCTAACAGTTCAGTGTGAACACCTCCATGTGGACACACTCATTCTAACAGTTCAGTGTGCACACCTCCATGTGGAAACACTCATTCTAACAGTTCAGTGTGCACATCTCCACAGGGATACACTCATTCTAACAGTTCAGTGTGCACACCTCCATGTGGACACACTCATTCTAACAGTTCAGTGTGCACACCTCCATGTGGGCACACTCATTCTAACAGTTCATTGTGCACACCTCCATGTGGACATATTCTAACAGTGCAGTGTGCACACCTTTATGTGGGCACACTCATTCTAAAAGTTCAGTTTGCACACCTCAATGTGGGCACACTCATTCTAACAGTTCAGTGTGCACACCTCCATGTGGACACACTCATTCTAACAGTTCAGTGTGCACACCTCCACAGGGACACACTCATTCTAACAGTTCAGTGTGCACACCTCCATGTGGACACAGTCATTCTAACAGTTCAGTGTTCACACCTCCATGTGGACACACTCATTCTAACAGTTCAGTTTGCACACCTCCATGTGGACACACTCATTCTAACAGTTCAGTGTGCACACATCCATGTGGACACACTCATTCTAACAGTTCAGTGTGCACACCTACATGTGGACAAATTCTAACACTTCAGTGTGCATACCTCCATGTGGACACACTCATTCTAACATTTCAGTGTGCACACCTCCATAGGGACACACTCATTCTAACAGTTCATTGTGCACACCTCCATGTGGACACACTCATTCTAACAGTTCAGTGTGCACACCTCCATGTGGGCACACTCATTCTAACAGTTCAGTGTGCACACCTCCATGTGGACATATTCTAACAGTTCAGTGTGCACACCTCCATGTGGGCACACTCATTCTAAAAGTTCAGATTACACACCTCAATGTGGACACACTCATTCTAACAGTTCAGTGTGCACACCTCCACAGGGACACACTCATTCTAACAGTTTAGTGTGCACACCTCCATGTGGACACACTCATTCTAACAGTTCAGTGTGTACACTTCCATGTGGACACACTCATTCTAACAGTTCAGTGTGCACACCTCCATATGGACACACTCATTCTAACAGTTCAGTGTGCACACCTCCATGTGGACACACTCATTCTAACAGTTCAGTGTGCACACCGCCATGTGGACACACTCATTCTAACAATACAGTGTGCACACCTACATGTGGACATATTCTAACAATTCAGTGTGCACACCTCCATGTGGACACACTCATTCTAACAGTTCAGTGTGCACACCTCCATGTGGGCACACTCATTCTATCAGTACAGTGTGCACACCACCACAGGGACACACTCATTCTAACAGTTCAGTGTGCACACCTCCATGTGGGCACACTCATTCTAACAGTTCAGTGTGCACACCTCCATGTGGACACAGTCATTCTAACAGTTCAGTTTGCACAACTCCATGTGGGCACACTCATTCTAACAGTTCAGTGTGCACACCTCCATGTGGGCACACTCATTCTAACAGTTCAGTGTGCACGCCTCCATGTGGGCACATTCATTCTAACACATCAGTTTGCACACCTCCATGTGGACACACTCATTCTAACAGTTCAGTGTGCACACCTCCATGTGGGCACACTCATTCTATCAGTTCAGTGTGCACACCTCCCTGTGGGCACACTCATTCTAACAGGTCAGTGTGCACACCTCCATGTGGGCACACTCATTCTAACAGTTCAGTCTGCACACCTCCATGTGTGCACACTCATTCTAACACTTCAGTGTGCACACCTCCATGTGGACACACTCATTCTAACAGTTCAGTGTGCACACCTCCATGTGGACAAATTCTAACAGTTCAGTGTGCACACCTCCATGTGGACACACTCATTCTAACAGTTCAGTGTGCACACCTCCATGTGGACACACTCATTCTAACAGTTCAGTGTGCACACCTCCATGTGGACACACTCATTCTAACAGTTCAGTGTGCACACCTCCATGTGGACACACTCATTCTAACAGTTCAGTGTGCACACCTCCATGTGGGCACACTCATTCTAACAGTTCAGTGTGCACACCTCCATGTGGACACACTCATTCTAACAGTTCAGTGTGCACACCTCCATGTGGGCACACTCATTCTAACAGTTCAGTGTGCACACCTCCATGTGGACACACTCATTCTAACAGTTCAGTGTGCACACCTCCATGTGGGCACACTCATTCTAACAGTTCAGTGTGCACACTTCCATGTGGGCACACTCATTCTAACAGTTCAGTGTGCACACCTCCATGTGGGCACACTCATTCTAACAGTTCAGTCTGCACAACTCCATGTGGACACACTCATTCAACAGTTCATTGTGCACACCTCCATGTGGACACACTCATTCTAACAGTTCAGTGTGCACACCTCCATGTGGACACACTCATTCTAACAGTTCAGTGTGCACACCTCCATGTGGACACACTCATTCTAACAGTTCAGTGTGCACACCTGCATGTGGAAACAATCATTCTAACAGTTCAGTGTGCACACTTCCATGTGGACACACTCATTCTAACAGTTCAGTGTACACACCTCCATGTGGACACACTCATTCTAACAGTTCAGTGTGCATACCTCCATGTGGACAAATTCTAACACTTCAGTGTGCACACCTCCATGTGGGCACACTCATTCTAACAGTTCAGTGTGCACACCTCCATGTGGACACACTCATTCTAACAGTTCAGTGTGCACAACTACATGTGGGCACACTCATTCTAACAGTTCAGTGTGCACACCTCCATGTGGACAAATTCTAACACTTCAGTGTGCACACATGAATGTGGGCACACTCATTCTAACAGTTCAGTGTGCACACCTCCATGTGGACACACTCATTCTAACAGTTCAGTGTGCACACCTCCATGTGGGCACACTCATTCTAAGAGTTCAGTCTGCACACCTCCATGTGGGCACACTCACTCTAACAGTTCAGTGTGCACACCTCCATGTGGCCACACTCATTGTAACAGAACAGTGTGCACATCTCCATATGGACACACTCATTCTAACAGTTCAGTGTGCACACCTCCATGTGGACACACTCATTCTACCAGTTCAGTGTGCACACCTCCATGTGGACACACTCATTCTAACAGTTCAGTGTGCACACCTCCACAGGTATACACTCATTCTAACAGTTCAGTGTGCACACCTCCATGTGGACACACTCATTCTAACAGTTCAGTGTGCACACCTCCACAGGGACACACTCATTCTAACAGTTCAGTGTGCACACCTCCATGTGGACACAGTCATTCTAACAGTGCAGTGTGCACACCTCCATGTGGGCACACTCATTCTAACAGTTCAGTGTGCACACCTCCATGTGGGCACACTCCTTCTAACAGGTCAGTGTACACACCTCCATGTGGACACACTCATTCTAACAGTTCATTGTGCACATCTACATGTGGGCAAACTCATTCTAACAGTTCAGTGTGCACACCTCCATTTGGGCACACTCATTCTAACAGTTAAGTGTGCACACTTAAAATGTGGGCACACTCATTCTAACAGTTCAGTGTGCACACCTCCATGTGGAAACACTAATTCTAACAGTTCAGTGTGCACATCTCCACAGGGATACACTCATTCTAACAGTTCAGTGTGCACACCTCCATGTGGACACACTCATTCTAACAGTTCAGTGTGCACACCTCCATGTGGGCACACTCATTCTAACAGTTCAGTGTGCACACCTCCATGTGGACATATTCTAACAGTGCAGTGTGCACACCTCCATGTGGGCACACTCATTCTAAAAGTTCAGTGTGCACACCTCAATGTGGACACACTCATTCTAACAGTTCAGTGTGCACACCTCCATGTGGACACACTCATTCTAACAGTTCAGTGTGCACACCTCCACAGGGACACACTCATTCTAACAGTTCACTGTGCACACCTCCATGTGGACACAGTCATTCTAACAGTTCAGTGTTCACACCTCCATGTGGACACACTCATTCTAACAGTTCCGTGTGCACACCTCCATGTGGACACACTCATTCTAACAGTTCAGTGTGCACACCTCCATGTGGACACACTCATTCTAACAGTTCAGCGTGCACACCTACATGTGGACAAATTCTAACACTTCAGTGTGCATACCTCCATGTGGACACACTCATTCTAACATTTCAGTGTGTACACCTCCACAGGGACACACTCATTCTAACAGTTCATTGTGCACACCTCCATGTGGACACACTCATTCTAACAGTTCAGTGTTCACACCTCCATGTGGACACACTCATTCTAACAGTTCAGTGTGCACACCTCCATGTGGGCACACTCATTCTAACAGTTCAGTGTGCACACCTCCATGTGGACACACTCATTCTAACAGTTCAGTGTGCACACCTCCATGTGGCCACACTCATTCTAACAGTTCAGTGTGCACACCTCCATGTGGGCACACTCATTCTAACAGTTCAGTGTGCACACCTCCATGTGGGCACACTCATTCTAACAGTTCAGTCTGCACACCTCCATGTGGACACACTCATTCTAACAGTTCAGTGTGCACACCTCCATGTGGCCACACTCATTCTAACAGTTCAGTGTGCACACCTCCATGTGGACACACTCATTCTAACAGTTCAGTGTGCACACCTCCATGTGGGCACACTCATTCTAACAGTTCAGTGTGCACACCTCCACAGGGACACACTCATTCTAAAAGTTCAGTGTGCACACCTCCATGTGGACACACTCATTCTCACAGTTCAGTGTGCACAATTAAAATGTGGGCACACTCATTCTAACAGTTCATTGTGCACACCACCATGTGGACACACTCATTCTAACAGTTCAGTGTGCACACCTCCATGTGGGCACACTCATTCTAACAGTTCAGTGTGCACACCTCCATGTGGACACACTCATTCTAACAGTTCAGTGTGCACACCTCCATGTGGGCACACTCATTCTAACAGTTCAGTGTGCACACCTCCATGTGGGCACACTCATTCTAACAGTTCAGTGTGCACACCTCCATGTGGACACACTCATTCTAACAGTTCAGTGTGCACACCTCCATGTGGGCACACTCATTCTAACAGTTCAGTGTGCACACCTCCATGTGGACATATTCTAACAGTTCAGTGTGCACACCTCCATGTGGGCACACTCATTCTAAAAGTTCAGTGTGCACACCTCCACAGGGATACACTCATTCTAACAGTTCAGTGTGCACACATCCATGTGGACACACTCATTCTAACAGTTCAGTGTGCACACCTCCATGTGGGCACACTCATTCTAACAGTTCAGTGTGCACACATCCATGTGGACACACTCATTCTAACAGTTCAGTGTGCACACCTCCATGTGGGCACACTCATTCTAACAGTTCAGTGTGCACACTTCCATGTGGACACACTCATTCTAACAGTTCAGTGTGCACACCTCCATGTGGACACACTCAATCTAACAGTTCAGTGTACACACCTCGATTTGGACACACTCATTCTAACAATACAGTGTGCACACCTCCATGTGGACATATTCTAACAGTTCAGTGTGCACACCTCCATGTGGGCACACTCATTCTAAAAGTTCAGTGTGCACACCTCCATGTGGACACACTCATTCTAACAGTTCAGTGTGCACACCTCCATGTGGACACACTCATTCTAACAGTTCAGTGTGCACACCTGCATGTGGACACAATCATTCTAACAGTTCTGTGTGCACACTTCCATGTGGACACACTCATTCTAACAGTTCAGTGTGCACACCTCCATGTGGGCACACTCATTCTAACAGTTCAGTGTACACATCTCCATGTGGACACACTCATTCAAACAGTTCAGTGTGCACACCTCCATGTGGACACACTCATTCTAACAGTTCAGTGTGCACATCTCCACAGGGATACACTCATTCTAACAGTTCAGTGTGCACATCTCCATTTGGACATATTCTAACCGTTCAGTGTGCACATTTTTAATGTGGACACACTCATTCTAACAGTTCAGTGTGCACACCTCCATGTAGACACACTCATTCTAACAGTACAGTGTGCACACCACCACAGGGACACACTCATTCTAACAGTTCAGTGTGCACACCTCCATGTGAGCACACTCATTCTAACAGTTCAGTGTGCACACCTCCATGTGGACACAGTCATTCTAACAGTTCAGTCTGCACACCTCCATGTGGACACACTCATTCTAACAGTTCAGTGTGCACACCTCCATGTGGACACACTCATTCTAACAGTTCAGTGTGCACACCTCCATGTGGGCACACTCCTTCTAACAGTTCAGTGTGCACACCTCCATGTGGGCACACTCCTTCTAACAGGTCAGTGTACACACCTCCATGTGGACACACTCATTCTAACAGTTCAGTGTGCACACCTCCATTTGGGCACACTCATTCTAACAGTTCAGTGTGCACACTTAAAATGTGGGCACACTCATTCTAACAGTTCAGTGTGCACACCTCCATGTGGAAACACTAATTCTAACAGTTCAGTGTGCACATCTCCACAGGGATACACTCATTCTAACAGTTCAGTGTGCACACCTCCATGTGGACACACTCATTCTAACAGTTCAGTGTGCACACCTCCATGTGGGCACACTCATTCTAACAGTTCATTGTGCACACCTCCATGTGGACATATTCTAACAGTGCAGTGTGCACACCTCCCTGTGGGCACACTCATTCTAAAAGTTCAGTGTGCACACCTCAATGTGGACACACTCATTCTAACAGTTCAGTGTGCACACCTCCATGTGGACACACTCATTCTAACAGTTCAGTGTGCACACCTCCACAGGGACACACTCATTCTAACAGTTCACTGTGCACACCTCCATGTGGACACAGTCATTCTAACAGTTCAGTGTTCACACCTCCATGTGGACACACTCATTCTAACAGTTCAGTGTGCACACCTCCATGTGGACACACTCATTCTAACAGTTCAGTGTGCACACCTCCATGTGGACACACTCATTCTAACAGTTCAGCGTGCACACCTACATGTGGACAAATTCTAACACTTCAGTGTGCATACCTCCATGTGGACACACTCATTCTAACATTTCAGTGTGCACACCTCCACAGGGACACACTCATTCTAACAGTTCATTGTGCACACCTCCATGTGGACACACTCATTCTAACAGTTCAGTGTGCACACCTCCATGTGGACACACTCATTCTAACAGTTCAGTGTGCACACCTCCATGTGGGCACACTCATTCTAACAGTTCAGTGTGCACACCTCCATGTGGACACACTCATTCTAACAGTTCAGTGTGCACACCTCCATGTGGGCACACTCATTCTAACAGTTCAGTGTGCAAACCTCCATGTGGGCACACTCATTCTAACAGTTCAGTGTGCACACCTCCATGTGGGCACACTCATTCTAACAGTTCAGTCTGCACACCTCCATGTGGACACACTCATTCTAACAGTTCAGTGTGCACACCTCCATGTGGCCACACTCATTCTAACAGTTCAGTGTGCACACCTCCATGTGGACACACTCATTCTAACAGTTCAGTGTGCACACCTCCATGTGGGCACACTCATTCTAACAGTTCAGTGTGCACACCTTCACAGGGACACACTCATTCTAACAGTTCAGTGTGCACACCTCCATGTGGACACACTCATTCTCACAGTTCAGTGTGCACAATTAAAATGTGGGCACACTCATTCTAACAGTTCATTGTGAACACCACCATGTGGACACACTCATTCTAACAGTTCAGTGGGCACACCTCCATGTGGGCACACTCATTCTAACAGTTCAGTGTGCACACCTCCATGTGGACACACTCATTCTAACAGTTCAGTGTGCACACCTCCATGTGGGCACACTCATTCGAACAGTTCAGTGTGCACACCTCCATGTGGGCACACTCATTCTAACAGTTCAGTGTGCACACCTCCATGTGGACACACTCATTCTAACAGTTCAGTGTGCACACCTCCATGTGGCCACACTCATTCTAACAGTTCAGTGTGTACACCTCCATGTGGACATATTCTAACAGTTCAGTGTGCACACCTCCATGTGGGCACACTCATTCTAAAAGTTCAGTGTGCACACCTCCACAGGGATACACTCATTCTAACAGTTCAGTGTGCACACATCCATGTGGACACACTCATTCTAACAGTTCAGTGTGCACACCTCCATGTGGGCACACTCATTCTAACAGTTCAGTGTGCACACATCCATGTGGACACACTCATTCTAACAGTTCAGAGTGCACACCTCCATGTGGGCACACTCATTCTAACAGTTCAGTGTGCACACTTCCATGTGGACACACTCATTCTAACAGTTCAGTGTGCACACCTCCATGTGGACACACTCAATCTAACAGTTCAGTGTACACACCTCCATGTGGACACACTCATTCTAACAATACAGTGTGCACACCTCCATGTGGACATATTCTAACAGTTCAGTGTGCACACCTCCATGTGGGCACACTCATTCTAACAGTTCATTGTGCACACCTCCATGTGGACATATTCTAACAGTGCAGTGTGCACACCTTTATGTGGGCACACTCATTCTAAAAGTTCAGTTTGCACACCTCAATGTGGGCACACTCATTCTAACAGTTCAGTGTGCACACCTCCATGTGGACACACTCATTCTAACAGTTCAGTGTGCACACCTCCACAGGGACACACTCATTCTAACAGTTCAGTGTGCACACCTCCATGTGGACACAGTCATTCTAACAGTTCAGTGTTCACACCTCCATGTGGACACACTCATTCTAACAGTTCAGTTTGCACACCTCCATGTGGACACACTCATTCTAACAGTTCAGTGTGCACACATCCATGTGGACACACTCATTCTAACAGTTCAGTGTGCACACCTACATGTGGACAAATTCTAACACTTCAGTGTGCATACCTCCATGTGGACACACTCATTCTAACATTTCAGTGTGCACACCTCCATAGGGACACACTCATTCTAACAGTTCATTGTGCACACCTCCATGTGGACACACTCATTCTAACAGTTCAGTGTGCACACCTCCATGTGGGCACACTCATTCTAACAGTTCAGTGTGCACACCTCCATGTGGACATATTCTAACAGTTCAGTGTGCACACCTCCATGTGGGCACACTCATTCTAAAAGTTCAGATTACACACCTCAATGTGGACACACTCATTCTAACAGTTCAGTGTGCACACCTCCACAGGGACACACTCATTCTAACAGTTTAGTGTGCACACCTCCATGTGGACACACTCATTCTAACAGTTCAGTGTGTACACTTCCATGTGGACACACTCATTCTAACAGTTCAGTGTGCACACCTCCATATGGACACACTCATTCTAACAGTTCAGTGTGCACACCTCCATGTGGACACACTCATTCTAACAGTTCAGTGTGCACACCGCCATGTGGACACACTCATTCTAACAATACAGTGTGCACACCTACATGTGGACATATTCTAACAATTCAGTGTGCACACCTCCATGTGGACACACTCATTCTAACAGTTCAGTGTGCACACCTCCATGTGGGCACACTCATTCTATCAGTACAGTGTGCACACCACCACAGGGACACACTCATTCTAACAGTTCAGTGTGCACACCTCCATGTGGGCACACTCATTCTAACAGTTCAGTGTGCACACCTCCATGTGGACACAGTCATTCTAACAGTTCAGTTTGCACAACTCCATGTGGGCACACTCATTCTAACAGTTCAGTGTGCACACCTCCATGTGGGCACACTCATTCTAACAGTTCAGTGTGCACGCCTCCATGTGGGCACATTCATTCTAACACATCAGTTTGCACACCTCCATGTGGACACACTCATTCTAACAGTTCAGTGTGCACACCTCCATGTGGGCACACTCATTCTATCAGTTCAGTGTGCACACCTCCCTGTGGGCACACTCATTCTAACAGGTCAGTGTGCACACCTCCATGTGGGCACACTCATTCTAACAGTTCAGTCTGCACACCTCCATGTGTGCACACTCATTCTAACACTTCAGTGTGCACACCTCCATGTGGACACACTCATTCTAACAGTTCAGTGTGCACACCTCCATGTGGACAAATTCTAACAGTTCAGTGTGCACACCTCCATGTGGACACACTCATTCTAACAGTTCAGTGTGCACACCTCCATGTGGACACACTCATTCTAACAGTTCAGTGTGCACACCTCCATGTGGACACACTCATTCTAACAGTTCAGTGTGCACACCTCCATGTGGACACACTCATTCTAACAGTTCAGTGTGCACACCTCCATGTGGGCACACTCATTCTAACAGTTCAGTGTGCACACCTCCATGTGGACACACTCATTCTAACAGTTCAGTGTGCACACCTCCATGTGGGCACACTCATTCTAACAGTTCAGTGTGCACACCTCCATGTGGACACACTCATTCTAACAGTTCAGTGTGCACACCTCCATGTGGGCACACTCATTCTAACAGTTCAGTGTGCACACTTCCATGTGGGCACACTCATTCTAACAGTTCAGTGTGCACACCTCCATGTGGGCACACTCATTCTAACAGTTCAGTCTGCACAACTCCATGTGGACACACTCATTCAACAGTTCATTGTGCACACCTCCATGTGGACACACTCATTCTAACAGTTCAGTGTGCACACCTCCATGTGGACACACTCATTCTAACAGTTCAGTGTGCACACCTCCATGTGGACACACTCATTCTAACAGTTCAGTGTGCACACCTGCATGTGGAAACAATCATTCTAACAGTTCAGTGTGCACACTTCCATGTGGACACACTCATTCTAACAGTTCAGTGTACACACCTCCATGTGGACACACTCATTCTAACAGTTCAGTGTGCATACCTCCATGTGGACAAATTCTAACACTTCAGTGTGCACACCTCCATGTGGGCACACTCATTCTAACAGTTCAGTGTGCACACCTCCATGTGGACACACTCATTCTAACAGTTCAGTGTGCACAACTACATGTGGGCACACTCATTCTAACAGTTCAGTGTGCACACCTCCATGTGGACAAATTCTAACACTTCAGTGTGCACACATGAATGTGGGCACACTCATTCTAACAGTTCAGTGTGCACACCTCCATGTGGACACACTCATTCTAACAGTTCAGTGTGCACACCTCCATGTGGGCACACTCATTCTAAGAGTTCAGTCTGCACACCTCCATGTGGGCACACTCACTCTAACAGTTCAGTGTGCACACCTCCATGTGGCCACACTCATTGTAACAGAACAGTGTGCACATCTCCATATGGACACACTCATTCTAACAGTTCAGTGTGCACACCTCCATGTGGACACACTCATTCTACCAGTTCAGTGTGCACACCTCCATGTGGACACACTCATTCTAACAGTTCAGTGTGCACACCTCCACAGGTATACACTCATTCTAACAGTTCAGTGTGCACACCTCCATGTGGACACACTCATTCTAACAGTTCAGTGTGCACACCTCCACAGGGACACACTCATTCTAACAGTTCAGTGTGCACACCTCCATGTGGACACAGTCATTCTAACAGTGCAGTGTGCACACCTCCATGTGGGCACACTCATTCTAACAGTTCAGTGTGCACACCTCCATGTGGGCACACTCCTTCTAACAGGTCAGTGTACACACCTCCATGTGGACACACTCATTCTAACAGTTCATTGTGCACATCTACATGTGGGCAAACTCATTCTAACAGTTCAGTGTGCACACCTCCATTTGGGCACACTCATTCTAACAGTTAAGTGTGCACACTTAAAATGTGGGCACACTCATTCTAACAGTTCAGTGTGCACACCTCCATGTGGAAACACTAATTCTAACAGTTCAGTGTGCACATCTCCACAGGGATACACTCATTCTAACAGTTCAGTGTGCACACCTCCATGTGGACACACTCATTCTAACAGTTCAGTGTGCACACCTCCATGTGGGCACACTCATTCTAACAGTTCAGTGTGCACACCTCCATGTGGACATATTCTAACAGTGCAGTGTGCACACCTCCATGTGGGCACACTCATTCTAAAAGTTCAGTGTGCACACCTCAATGTGGACACACTCATTCTAACAGTTCAGTGTGCACACCTCCATGTGGACACACTCATTCTAACAGTTCAGTGTGCACACCTCCACAGGGACACACTCATTCTAACAGTTCACTGTGCACACCTCCATGTGGACACAGTCATTCTAACAGTTCAGTGTTCACACCTCCATGTGGACACACTCATTCTAACAGTTCCGTGTGCACACCTCCATGTGGACACACTCATTCTAACAGTTCAGTGTGCACACCTCCATGTGGACACACTCATTCTAACAGTTCAGCGTGCACACCTACATGTGGACAAATTCTAACACTTCAGTGTGCATACCTCCATGTGGACACACTCATTCTAACATTTCAGTGTGTACACCTCCACAGGGACACACTCATTCTAACAGTTCATTGTGCACACCTCCATGTGGACACACTCATTCTAACAGTTCAGTGTTCACACCTCCATGTGGACACACTCATTCTAACAGTTCAGTGTGCACACCTCCATGTGGGCACACTCATTCTAACAGTTCAGTGTGCACACCTCCATGTGGACACACTCATTCTAACAGTTCAGTGTGCACACCTCCATGTGGCCACACTCATTCTAACAGTTCAGTGTGCACACCTCCATGTGGGCACACTCATTCTAACAGTTCAGTGTGCACACCTCCATGTGGGCACACTCATTCTAACAGTTCAGTCTGCACACCTCCATGTGGACACACTCATTCTAACAGTTCAGTGTGCACACCTCCATGTGGCCACACTCATTCTAACAGTTCAGTGTGCACACCTCCATGTGGACACACTCATTCTAACAGTTCAGTGTGCACACCTCCATGTGGGCACACTCATTCTAACAGTTCAGTGTGCACACCTCCACAGGGACACACTCATTCTAAAAGTTCAGTGTGCACACCTCCATGTGGACACACTCATTCTCACAGTTCAGTGTGCACAATTAAAATGTGGGCACACTCATTCTAACAGTTCATTGTGCACACCACCATGTGGACACACTCATTCTAACAGTTCAGTGTGCACACCTCCATGTGGGCACACTCATTCTAACAGTTCAGTGTGCACACCTCCATGTGGACACACTCATTCTAACAGTTCAGTGTGCACACCTCCATGTGGGCACACTCATTCTAACAGTTCAGTGTGCACACCTCCATGTGGGCACACTCATTCTAACAGTTCAGTGTGCACACCTCCATGTGGACACACTCATTCTAACAGTTCAGTGTGCACACCTCCATGTGGGCACACTCATTCTAACAGTTCAGTGTGCACACCTCCATGTGGACATATTCTAACAGTTCAGTGTGCACACCTCCATGTGGGCACACTCATTCTAAAAGTTCAGTGTGCACACCTCCACAGGGATACACTCATTCTAACAGTTCAGTGTGCACACATCCATGTGGACACACTCATTCTAACAGTTCAGTGTGCACACCTCCATGTGGGCACACTCATTCTAACAGTTCAGTGTGCACACATCCATGTGGACACACTCATTCTAACAGTTCAGTGTGCACACCTCCATGTGGGCACACTCATTCTAACAGTTCAGTGTGCACACTTCCATGTGGACACACTCATTCTAACAGTTCAGTGTGCACACCTCCATGTGGACACACTCAATCTAACAGTTCAGTGTACACACCTCGATTTGGACACACTCATTCTAACAATACAGTGTGCACACCTCCATGTGGACATATTCTAACAGTTCAGTGTGCACACCTCCATGTGGGCACACTCATTCTAAAAGTTCAGTGTGCACACCTCCATGTGGACACACTCATTCTAACAGTTCAGTGTGCACACCTCCATGTGGACACACTCATTCTAACAGTTCAGTGTGCACACCTGCATGTGGACACAATCATTCTAACAGTTCTGTGTGCACACTTCCATGTGGACACACTCATTCTAACAGTTCAGTGTGCACACCTCCATGTGGGCACACTCATTCTAACAGTTCAGTGTACACATCTCCATGTTGACACACTCATTCAAACAGTTCAGTGTGCACACCTCCATGTGGACACACTCATTCTAACAGTTCAGTGTGCACATCTCCACAGGGATACACTCATTCTAACAGTTCAGTGTGCACATCTCCATTTGGACATATTCTAACCGTTCAGTGTGCACATTTTTAATGTGGACACACTCATTCTAACAGTTCAGTGTGCACACCTCCATGTAGACACACTCATTCTAACAGTACAGTGTGCACACCACCACAGGGACACACTCATTCTAACAGTTCAGTGTGCACACCTCCATGTGAGCACACTCATTCTAACAGTTCAGTGTGCACACCTCCATGTGGACACAGTCATTCTAACAGTTCAGTCTGCACACCTCCATGTGGACACACTCATTCTAACAGTTCAGTGTGCACACCTCCATGTGGACACACTCATTCTAACAGTTCAGTGTGCACACCTCCATGTGGGCACACTCCTTCTAACAGTTCAGTGTGCACACCTCCATGTGGGCACACTCCTTCTAACAGGTCAGTGTACACACCTCCATGTGGACACACTCATTCTAACAGTTCAGTGTGCACACCTCCATTTGGGCACACTCATTCTAACAGTTCAGTGTGCACACTTAAAATGTGGGCACACTCATTCTAACAGTTCAGTGTGCACACCTCCATGTGGAAACACTAATTCTAACAGTTCAGTGTGCACATCTCCACAGGGATACACTCATTCTAACAGTTCAGTGTGCACACCTCCATGTGGACACACTCATTCTAACAGTTCAGTGTGCACACCTCCATGTGGGCACACTCATTCTAACAGTTCATTGTGCACACCTCCATGTGGACATATTCTAACAGTGCAGTGTGCACACCTCCCTGTGGGCACACTCATTCTAAAAGTTCAGTGTGCACACCTCAATGTGGACACACTCATTCTAACAGTTCAGTGTGCACACCTCCATGTGGACACACTCATTCTAACAGTTCAGTGTGCACACCTCCACAGGGACACACTCATTCTAACAGTTCACTGTGCACACCTCCATGTGGACACAGTCATTCTAACAGTTCAGTGTTCACACCTCCATGTGGACACACTCATTCTAACAGTTCAGTGTGCACACCTCCATGTGGACACACTCATTCTAACAGTTCAGTGTGCACACCTCCATGTGGACACACTCATTCTAACAGTTCAGCGTGCACACCTACATGTGGACAAATTCTAACACTTCAGTGTGCATACCTCCATGTGGACACACTCATTCTAACATTTCAGTGTGCACACCTCCACAGGGACACACTCATTCTAACAGTTCATTGTGCACACCTCCATGTGGACACACTCATTCTAACAGTTCAGTGTGCACACCTCCATGTGGACACACTCATTCTAACAGTTCAGTGTGCACACCTCCATGTGGGCACACTCATTCTAACAGTTCAGTGTGCACACCTCCATGTGGACACACTCATTCTAACAGTTCAGTGTGCACACCTCCATGTGGGCACACTCATTCTAACAGTTCAGTGTGCAAACCTCCATGTGGGCACACTCATTCTAACAGTTCAGTGTGCACACCTCCATGTGGGCACACTCATTCTAACAGTTCAGTCTGCACACCTCCATGTGGACACACTCATTCTAACAGTTCAGTGTGCACACCTCCATGTGGCCACACTCATTCTAACAGTTCAGTGTGCACACCTCCATGTGGACACACTCATTCTAACAGTTCAGTGTGCACACCTCCATGTGGGCACACTCATTCTAACAGTTCAGTGTGCACACCTCCACAGGGACACACTCATTCTAACAGTTCAGTGTGCACACCTCCATGTGGACACACTCATTCTCACAGTTCAGTGTGCACAATTAAAATGTGGGCACACTCATTCTAACAGTTCATTGTGAACACCACCATGTGGACACACTCATTCTAACAGTTCAGTGGGCACACCTCCATGTGGGCACACTCATTCTAACAGTTCAGTGTGCACACCTCCATGTGGACACACTCATTCTAACAGTTCAGTGTGCACACCTCCATGTGGGCACACTCATTCGAACAGTTCAGTGTGCACACCTCCATGTGGGCACACTCATTCTAACAGTTCAGTGTGCACACCTCCATGTGGACACACTCATTCTAACAGTTCAGTGTGCACACCTCCATGTGGCCACACTCATTCTAACAGTTCAGTGTGTACACCTCCATGTGGACATATTCTAACAGTTCAGTGTGCACACCTCCATGTGGGCACACTCATTCTAAAAGTTCAGTGTGCACACCTCCACAGGGATACACTCATTCTAACAGTTCAGTGTGCACACATCCATGTGGACACACTCATTCTAACAGTTCAGTGTGCACACCTCCATGTGGGCACACTCATTCTAACAGTTCAGTGTGCACACATCCATGTGGACACACTCATTCTAACAGTTCAGAGTGCACACCTCCATGTGGGCACACTCATTCTAACAGTTCAGTGTGCACACTTCCATGTGGACACACTCATTCTAACAGTTCAGTGTGCACACCTCCATGTGGACACACTCAATCTAACAGTTCAGTGTACACACCTCCATGTGGACACACTCATTCTAACAATACAGTGTGCACACCTCCATGTGGACATATTCTAACAGTTCAGTGTGCACACCTCCATGTGGGCACACTCATTCTAAAAGTTCAGTGTGCACACCTCCATGTGGACACACTCATTCTAACAGTTCAGTGTGCACACCTCCATGTGGACACACTCATTCTAACAGTTCAGTGTGCACACCTGCATGTGGACACAATCATTCTAACAGTTCTGTGTGCACACTTCCATGTGGACACACTCATTCTAACAGTTCAGTGTGCACACCTCCATGTGGGCACACTCATTCTAACAGTTCAGTGTACACACCTCCATGTGGACACACTCATTCAAACAGTTCAGTGTGCACACCTCCATGTGGACACACCCATTCTAACAGTTCAGTGTGCACACCTTCACAGGGACACACTCATTCTAACAGTTCACTGTGCACACCTCCATGTGGACACAGTCATTCTAACAGTTCAGTGTTCACACCTCCATGTGGACACACTCATTCTAACAGTTCAGTGTGCACACCTCCATGTGGACACACTCATTCTAACAGTTCAGTGTGCACACCTCCATGTGGACACACTCATTCTAACAGTTCAGCGTGCACACCTACATGTGGACAAATTCTAACACTTCAGTGTGCATACCTCCATGTGGACACACTCATTCTAACATTTCAGTGTGCACACCTCCACAGGGACACACTCATTCTAACAGTTCATTGTGCACACCTCCATGTGGACACACTCATTCTAACAGTTCAGTGTGCACACCTCCATGTGTACACACTCATTCTAACAGTTCAGTGTGCACACCTCCATGTGGGCACACTCATTCTAACAGTTCATTGTGCACACCTCCATGTGGACACACTCATTCTAACAGTTCAGTGTGCACACCTCCATGTGGGCACACTCATTCTAACAGTTCAGTGTGCACACCTCCATGTGGGCACACTCATTCTAACAGTTCAGTGTGCACACCTCCATGTGGGCACACTCATTCTAACAGTTCAGTCTGCACACCTCCATGTGGACACACTCATTCTAACAGTTCAGTGTGCACACCTCCATGTGGCCACACTCATTCTAACAGTTCAGTGTGCACACCTCCATGTGGACACACTCATTCTAACAGTTCAGTGTGCACACCTCCATGTGGGCACACTCATTCTAACAGTTCAGTGTGCACACCTCCACAGGGACACACTCATTCTAACAGTTCAGTGTGCACACCTCCATGTGGACACACTCATTCTCACAGTTCAGTGTGCACAATTAAAATGTGGGCACACTCATTCTAACAGTTCATTGTGCACACCACCATGTGGACACACTCATTCTAACAGTTCAGTGTGCACACCTCCATGTGGGCACACTCATTCTAACAGTTCAGTGTGCACACCTCCATGTGGACACACTCATTCTAACAGTTCAGTGTGCACACCTCCATGTGGGCACACTCATTCTAACAGTTCAGTGTGCACACCTCCATGTGGGCACACTCATTCTAACAGTTCAGTGTGCACACCTCCATGTGGACACACTCATTCTAACAGTTCAGTGTGCACACCTCCATGTGGACACACTCATTCTAACAGTTCAGTGTGCACACCTCCATGTGGACATATTCTAACAGTTCAGTGTGCACACCTCCATGTGGGCACACTCATTCTAAAAGTTCAGTGTGCACACCTCCACAGGGATACACTCATTCTAACAGTTCAGTGTGCACACATCCATGTGGACACACTCATTCTAACAGTTCAGTGTGCACACCTCCATGTGGGCACACTCATTCTAACAGTTCAGTGTGCACACATCCATGTGGACACACTCATTCTAACAGTTCAGTGTGCACACCTCCATGTGGGCACACTCATTCTAACATTTCAGTGTGCACACTTCCATGTGGACACACTCATTCTAACAGTTCAGTGTGCACACCTCCATGTGGACACACTCAATCTAACAGTTCAGTGTACACACCTCGATGTGGACACACTCATTCTAACAATACAGTGTGCACACCTCCATGTGGACATATTCTAACAGTTCAGTGTGCACACCTCCATGTGGGCACACTCATTCTAAAAGTTCAGTGTGCACACCTCCATGTGGACACACTCATTCTAACAGTTCAGTGTGCACACCTCCATGTGGACACACTCATTCTAACAGTTCAGTGTGCACACCTGCATGTGGACACAATCATTCTAACAGTTCTGTGTGCACACTTCCATGTGGACACACTCATTCTAACAGTTCAGTGTGCACACCTCCATGTGGGCACACTCATTCTAACAGTTCAGTGTACACACCTCCATGTGGACACACTCATTCAAACAGTTCAGTGTGCACACCTCCATGTGGACACACTCATTCTAACAGTTCAGTGTGCACACCTCCATGTGGGCACACTCATTCTAACAGTTCAGTGTGCACACTTCCATGTGGACACACTCATTCTAACAGTTCAGTGTGCACACCTCCATGTGGACACACTCAATCTAACAGTTCAGTGTACACACCTCGATGTGGACACACTCATTCTAACAATACAGTGTGCACACCTCCATGTGGACATATTCTAACAGTTCAGTGTGCACACCTCCATGTGGGCACACTCATTCTAAAAGTTCAGTGTGCACACCTCCATGTGGACACACTCATTCTAACAGTTCAGTGTGCACACCTCCATGTGGACACACTCATTCTAACAGTTCAGTGTGCACACCTGCATGTGGACACAATCATTCTAACAGTTCTGTGTGCACACTTCCATGTGGACACACTCATTCTAACAGTTCAGTGTGCACACCTCCATGTGGGCACACTCATTCTAACAGTTCAGTGTACACACCTCCATGTGGACACACTCATTCAAACAGTTCAGTGTGCACACCTCCATGTGGACACACTCATTCTAACAGTTCAGTGTGCACACCTCCATGTGGACACACTCATTCTAACAGTTCAGTGTGCACATCTCCATTTGGACATATTCTAACCGTTCAGTGTGCACATTTTTAATGTGGACACACTCATTCTAACAGTTCAGTGTGCACACCTCCATGTAGACACACTCATTCTAACAGTACAGTGTGCACACCACCACAGGGACACACTCATTCTAACAGTTCAGTGTGCACACCTCCATGTGGGCACACTCATTCTAACAGTTCAGTGTGCACACCTCCATGTGGACACAGTCATTCTAACAGTTCAGTCTGCACACCTCCATGTGGACACACTCATTCTAACAGTTCAGTGTGCACACCTCCATGTGGCCACACTCATTCTAACAGTTCAGTGTGCACACCTCCATGTGGACACACTCATTCTAACAGTTCAGTGTGCACACCTCCATGTGGATAAATTCTAACACTTCAGTGTGCACACCTCCATGTGGACACACTCATTCTAACAGTTCAGTGTGCACACCTCCACAGGGACACACTCATTCTAACAATTCAGTGTGCACACCTCCATGTGGACAAATTCTAACACTTCAGTGTGCACACCTCCATGTGGGCACACTCATTCTAACAGTTCAGTGTGCACACCTCCATGTGGACACACTCATTCTAACAGTTCAGTGTGCACAACTACATGTGGGCATACTCATTCTAACAGTTCAGTGTGCACACCTCCATGTGGACAAATTCTAACACTTCAGTGTGCACACCTCCATGTGGGCACACTCATTGTAACAGTTCAGTGTGCACACCTCCATGTGGGCACACTCATTCTAACAGTTCTGTGTGCACACCTCCATGTGGGCACACTCATTCTAAGAGTTCAGTCTGCACACCTCCATGTGGGCACACTCATTCTAACAGTTCAGTGTGCACACCTCCATGTGGCCACACTCATTCTAACAGAACAGTGTGCACACCTCCATGTGGACACACTCATTCTAACAGTTCAGTGTGCACACCTCCATGTGGACACACTCATTCTACCAGTTCAGTGTGCACACCTCCATGTGGACACACTCATTCTAACAGTTCAGTATGCACACCTCCACAGGTATACACTCATTCTAACAGTTCAGTGTGCACACCTCCATGTGGACACACTCATTCTAACAGTTCAGTGTGCACACCTCCACAGGGACACACTCATTCTAACAGTTCAGTGTGCACACCTCCATGTGGACACACTCATTCTCACAGTTCAGTGTGCACAATTAAAATGTGGGCACACTCATTCTAACAGTTCATTGTGCACACCACCATGTGGACACACTCATTCTAACAGTTCAGTGTGCACACCTCCATGTGGGCACACTCATTCTAACAGTTCAGTGTGCACACCTCCATGTGGACACACTCATTCTAACAGTTCAGTGTGCACACCTCCATGTGGGCACACTCATTCTAACAGTTCAGTGTGCACACCTCCATGTGGGCACACTCATTCTAACAGTTCAGTGTGCACACCTCCATGTGGACACACTCATTCTAACAGTTCAGTGTGCACACCTCCATGTGGGCACACTCATTCTAACAGTTCAGTGTGCACACCTCCATGTGGACATATTCTAACAGTTCAGTGTGCACACCTCCAAGTGGGCACACTCATTCTAAAAGTTCAGTGTGCACACCTCCACAGGGATACACTCATTCTAACAGTTCAGTGTGCACACATCCATGTGGACACACTCATTCTAACAGTTCAGTGTGCACACCTCCATGTGGGCACACTCATTCTAACAGTTCAGTGTGCACACATCCATGTGGACACACTCATTCTAACAGTTCAGTGTGCACACCTCCATGTGGGCACACTCATTCTAACAGTTCAGTGTGCACACTTCCATGTGGACACACTCATTCTAACAGTTCAGTGTGCACACCTCCATGTGGACACACTCAATCTAACAGTTCAGTGTACACACCTCGATGTGGACACACTCATTCTAATAATACAGTGTGCACACCTCCATGTGGACATATTCTAAAAGTTCAGTGTGCACACCTCCATGTGGGCACACTCATTCTAAAAGTTCAGTGTGCACACCTCCATGTGGACACACTCATTCTAACAGTTCAGTGTGCACACCTCCATGTGGACACACTCATTCTAACAGTTCAGTGTGCACACCTCCATGTGGCCACACTCATTCTAACAGTTCAGTGTGCACATCTCCACAGGGATACACTCATTCTAACAGTTCAGTGTGCACATCTCCATTTGGACATATTCTAACCGTTCAGTGTGCACATTTTTAATGTGGACACACTCATTCTAACAGTTCAGTGTGCACACCTCCATGTAGACACACTCATTCTAACAGTACAGTGTGCACACCACCACAGGGACACACTCATTCTAACAGTTCAGTGTGCACACCTCCATGTGGGCACACTCATTCTAACAGTTCAGTGTGCACACCTCCATGTGGACACAGTCATTCTAACAGTTCAGTCTGCACACCTCCATGTGGACACACTCATTCTAACAGTTCAGTGTGCACACCTCCATGTGGACACACTCATTCTAACAGTTCAGTGTGCACACCTCCATGTGGACACACTCATTCTAACAGTTCAGTGTGCACACCTCCATGTGGATAAATTCTAACACTTCAGTGTGCACACCTCCATGTGGACACACTCATTCTAACAGTTCAGTGTGCACACCTCCACAGGGACACACTCATTCTAAGAATTCAGTGTGCACACCTCCATGTGGACAAATTCTAACACTTCAGTGTGCACACCTCCATGTGGGCACACTCATTCTAACAGTTCAGTGTGCACACCTACATGTGGACACACTCATTCTAACAGTTCAGTGTGCACACCTCCATGTGGACACACTCATTCTAACATTTCAGTGTGCACACCTCCATGTGGGCACACTCATTCTAACAGTTCAGTGTGCACACCTCCATGTGGACAAATTCTTACACTTCAGTGTGCACACCTCCATGTGGGCACACTCATTCTAACAGTTCAGTGTGCACACCTCCATGTGGACACACTCATTCTAACAGTTCAGTGTGCACAACTACATGTGGGCATACTCATTCTAACAGTTCAGTGTGCACACCTCCATGTGGACAAATTCTAACACTTCAGTGTGCACACCTCCATGTGGGCACACTCATTGTAACAGTTCAGTGTGCACACCTCCATGTGGGCACACTCATTCTAACAGTTCAGTGTGCACACCTCCATGTGGGCACACTCATTCTAAGAGTTCAGTCTGCACACCTCCATGTGGGCACACTCATTCTAACAGTTCAGTGTGCACACCTCCATGTGGCCACACTCATTCTAACAGAACAGTGTGCACACCTCCATGTGGACACACTCATTCTAACAGTTCACTGTGCACACCTCCATGTGGACACACTCATTCTACCAGTTCAGTGTGCACACCTCCATGTGGACACACTCATTCTAACAGTTCAGTGTGCACACCTCCATGTGGACACAGTCATTCTAACAGTTCAGTCTGCACACCTCCATGTGGACACACTCATTCTAACAGTTCAGTGTGCACACCTCCATGTGGCCACACTCATTCTAACAGTTCAGTGTGCACACCTCCATGTGGACACACTCATTCTAACAGTTCAGTGTGCACACCTCCATGTGGATAAATTCTAACACTTCAGTGTGCACACCTCCATGTGGACACACTCATTCTAACAGTTCAGTGTGCACACCTCCACAGGGACACACTCATTCTAACAATTCAGTGTGCACACCTCCATGTGGACAAATTCTAACACTTCAGTGTGCACACCTCCATGTGGGCACACTCATTCTAACAGTTCAGTGTGCACACCTACATGTGGACACACTCATTCTAACAGTTCAGTGTGCACACCTCCATGTGGACACACTCATTCTAACATTTCAGTGTGCACACCTCCATGTGGGCACACTCATTCTAACAGTTCAGTGTGCACACCTCCATGTGGACAAATTCTAACACTTCAGTGTGCACACCTCCATGTGGGCACACTCATTCTAACAGTTCAGTGTGCACACCTCCATGTGGACACACTCATTCTAACAGTTCAGTGTGCACAACTACATGTGGGCATACTCATTCTAACAGTTCAGTGTGCACACCTCCATGTGGACAAATTCTAACACTTCAGTGTGCACACCTCCATGTGGGCACACTCATTGTAACAATTCAGTGTGCACACCTCCATGTGGGCACACTCATTCTAACAGTTCTGTGTGCACACCTCCATGTGGGCACACTCATTCTAAGAGTTCAGTCTGCACACCTCCATGTGGGCACACTCATTCTAACAGTTCAGTGTGCACACCTCCATGTGGCCACACTCATTCTAACAGAACAGTGTGCACACCTCCATGTGGACACACTCATTCTAACAGTTCAGTGTGCACACCTCCATGTGGACACACTCATTCTACCAGTTCAGTGTGCACACATCCATGTGGACACACTCATTCTAACAGTTCAGTATGCACACCTCCACAGGTATACACTCATTCTAACAGTTCAGTGTGCACACCTCCATGTGGACACACTCATTCTAACAGTTCAGTGTGCACACCTCCACAGGGACACACTCATTCTAACAGTTCAGTGTGCACACCTCCATGTGGACACACTCATTCTCACAGTTCAGTGTGCACAATTAAAATGTGGGCACACTCATTCTAACAGTTCATTGTGCACACCACCATGTGGACACACTCATTCTAACAGTTCAGTGTGCACACCTCCATGTGGGCACACTCATTCTAACAGTTCAGTGTGCACACCTCCATGTGGACACACTCATTCTAACAGTTCAGTGTGCACACCTCCATGTGGGCACACTCATTCTAACAGTTCAGTGTGCACACCTCCATGTGGGCACACTCATTCTAACAGTTCAGTGTGCACACCTCCATGTGGACACACTCATTCTAACAGTTCAGTGTGCACACCTCCATGTGGGCACACTCATTCTAACAGTTCAGTGTGCACACCTCCATGTGGACATATTCTAACAGTTCAGTGTGCACACCTCCAAGTGGGCACACTCATTCTAAAAGTTCAGTGTGCACACCTCCACAGGGATACACTCATTCTAACAGTTCAGTGTGCACACATCCATGTGGACACACTCATTCTAACAGTTCAGTGTGCACACCTCCATGTGGGCACACTCATTCTAACAGTTCAGTGTGCACACATCCATGTGGACACACTCATTCTAACAGTTCAGTGTGCACACCTCCATGTGGGCACACTCATTCTAACAGTTCAGTGTGCACACTTCCATGTGGACACACTCATTCTAACAGTTCAGTGTGCACACCTCCATGTGGACACACTCAATCTAACAGTTCAGTGTACACACCTCGATGTGGACACACTCATTCTAATAATACAGTGTGCACACCTCCATGTGGACATATTCTAAAAGTTCAGTGTGCACACCTCCATGTGGGCACACTCATTCTAAAAGTTCAGTGTGCACACCTCCATGTGGACACACTCATTCTAACAGTTCAGTGTGCACACCTCCATGTGGACACACTCATTCTAACAGTTCAGTGTGCACACCTCCATGTGGCCACACTCATTCTAACAGTTCAGTGTGCACATCTCCACAGGGATACACTCATTCTAACAGTTCAGTGTGCACATCTCCATTTGGACATATTCTAACCGTTCAGTGTGCACATTTTTAATGTGGACACACTCATTCTAACAGTTCAGTGTGCACACCTCCATGTAGACACACTCATTCTAACAGTACAGTGTGCACACCACCACAGGGACACACTCATTCTAACAGTTCAGTGTGCACACCTCCATGTGGGCACACTCATTCTAACAGTTCAGTGTGCACACCTCCATGTGGACACAGTCATTCTAACAGTTCAGTCTGCACACCTCCATGTGGACACACTCATTCTAACAGTTCAGTGTGCACACCTCCATGTGGACACACTCATTCTAACAGTTCAGTGTGCACACCTCCATGTGGACACACTCATTCTAACAGTTCAGTGTGCACACCTCCATGTGGATAAATTCTAACACTTCAGTGTGCACACCTCCATGTGGACACACTCATTCTAACAGTTCAGTGTGCACACCTCCACAGGGACACACTCATTCTAACAATTCAGTGTGCACACCTCCATGTGGACAAATTCTAACACTTCAGTGTGCACACCTCCATGTGGGCACACTCATTCTAACAGTTCAGTGTGCACACCTACATGTGGACACACTCATTCTAACAGTTCAGTGTGCACACCTCCATGTGGACACACTCATTCTAACATTTCAGTGTGCACACCTCCATGTGGGCACACTCATTCTAACAGTTCAGTGTGCACACCTCCATGTGGACAAATTCTTACACTTCAGTGTGCACACCTCCATGTGGGCACACTCATTCTAACAGTTCAGTGTGCACACCTCCATGTGGACACACTCATTCTAACAGTTCAGTGTGCACAACTACATGTGGGCATACTCATTCTAACAGTTCAGTGTGCACACCTCCATGTGGACAAATTCTAACACTTCAGTGTGCACACCTCCATGTGGGCACACTCATTGTAACAGTTCAGTGTGCACACCTCCATGTGGGCACACTCATTCTAACAGTTCAGTGTGCACACCTCCATGTGGGCACACTCATTCTAAGAGTTCAGTCTGCACACCTCCATGTGGGCACACTCATTCTAACAGTTCAGTGTGCACACCTCCATGTGGCCACACTCATTCTAACAGAACAGTGTGCACACCTCCATGTGGACACACTCATTCTAACAGTTCACTGTGCACACCTCCATGTGGACACACTCATTCTACCAGTTCAGTGTGCACACCTCCATGTGGACACACTCATTCTAACAGTTCAGTGTGCACACCTCCATGTGGACACAGTCATTCTAACAGTTCAGTCTGCACACCTCCATGTGGACACACTCATTCTAACAGTTCAGTGTGCACACCTCCATGTGGCCACACTCATTCTAACAGTTCAGTGTGCACACCTCCATGTGGACACACTCATTCTAACAGTTCAGTGTGCACACCTCCATGTGGATAAATTCTAACACTTCAGTGTGCACACCTCCATGTGGACACACTCATTCTAACAGTTCAGTGTGCACACCTCCACAGGGACACACTCATTCTAACAATTCAGTGTGCACACCTCCATGTGGACAAATTCTAACACTTCAGTGTGCACACCTCCATGTGGGCACACTCATTCTAACAGTTCAGTGTGCACACCTACATGTGGACACACTCATTCTAACAGTTCAGTGTGCACACCTCCATGTGGACACACTCATTCTAACATTTCAGTGTGCACACCTCCATGTGGGCACACTCATTCTAACAGTTCAGTGTGCACACCTCCATGTGGACAAATTCTAACACTTCAGTGTGCACACCTCCATGTGGGCACACTCATTCTAACAGTTCAGTGTGCACACCTCCATGTGGACACACTCATTCTAACAGTTCAGTGTGCACAACTACATGTGGGCATACTCATTCTAACAGTTCAGTGTGCACACCTCCATGTGGACAAATTCTAACACTTCAGTGTGCACACCTCCATGTGGGCACACTCATTGTAACAGTTCAGTGTGCACACCTCCATGTGGGCACACTCATTCTAACAGTTCTGTGTGCACACCTCCATGTGGGCACACTCATTCTAAGAGTTCAGTCTGCACACCTCCATGTGGGCACACTCATTCTAACAGTTCAGTGTGCACACCTCCATGTGGCCACACTCATTATAACAGAACAGTGTGCACACCTCCATGTGGACACACTCATTCTAACAGTTCAGTGTGCACACCTCCATGTGGACACACTCATTCTACCAGTTCAGTGTGCACACCTCCATGTGGACACACTCATTCTAACAGTTCAGTATGCACACCTCCACAGGTATACACTCATTCTAACAGTTCAGTGTGCACACCTCCATGTGGACACACTCATTCTAACAGTTCAGTGTGCACACCTCCACAGGGACACACTCATTCTAACAGTTCAGTGTGCACACCTCCATGTGGACACACTCATTCTCACAGTTCAGTGTGCACAATTAAAATGTGGGCACACTCATTCTAACAGTTCATTGTGCACACCACCATGTGGACACACTCATTCTAACAGTTCAGTGTGCACACCTCCATGTGGGCACACTCATTCTAACAGTTCAGTGTGCACACCTCCATGTGGACACACTCATTCTAACAGTTCAGTGTGCACACCTCCATGTGGGCACACTCATTCTAACAGTTCAGTGTGCACACCTCCATGTGGGCACACTCATTCTAACAGTTCAGTGTGCACACCTCCATGTGGACACACTCATTCTAACAGTTCAGTGTGCACACCTCCATGTGGGCACACTCATTCTAACAGTTCAGTGTGCACACCTCCATGTGGACATATTCTAACAGTTCAGTGTGCACACCTCCAAGTGGGCACACTCATTCTAAAAGTTCAGTGTGCACACCTCCACAGGGATACACTCATTCTAACAGTTCAGTGTGCACACATCCATGTGGACACACTCATTCTAACAGTTCAGTGTGCACACCTCCATGTGGGCACACTCATTCTAACAGTTCAGTGTGCACACATCCATGTGGACACACTCATTCTAACAGTTCAGTGTGCACACCTCCATGTGGGCACACTCATTCTAACAGTTCAGTGTGCACACTTCCATGTGGACACACTCATTCTAACAGTTCAGTGTGCACACCTCCATGTGGACACACTCAATCTAACAGTTCAGTGTACACACCTCGATGTGGACACACTCATTCTAATAATACAGTGTGCACACCTCCATGTGGACATATTCTAAAAGTTCAGTGTGCACACCTCCATGTGGGCACACTCATTCTAAAAGTTCAGTGTGCACACCTCCATGTGGACACACTCATTCTAACAGTTCAGTGTGCACACCTCCATGTGGACACACTCATTCTAACAGTTCAGTGTGCACACCTCCATGTGGCCACACTCATTCTAACAGTTCAGTGTGCACATCTCCACAGGGATACACTCATTCTAACAGTTCAGTGTGCACATCTCCATTTGGACATATTCTAACCGTTCAGTGTGCACATTTTTAATGTGGACACACTCATTCTAACAGTTCAGTGTGCACACCTCCATGTAGACACACTCATTCTAACAGTACAGTGTGCACACCACCACAGGGACACACTCATTCTAACAGTTCAGTGTGCACACCTCCATGTGGGCACACTCATTCTAACAGTTCAGTGTGCACACCTCCATGTGGACACAGTCATTCTAACAGTTCAGTCTGCACACCTCCATGTGGACACACTCATTCTAACAGTTCAGTGTGCACACCTCCATGTGGACACACTCATTCTAACAGTTCAGTGTGCACACCTCCATGTGGACACACTCATTCTAACAGTTCAGTGTGCACACCTCCATGTGGATAAATTCTAACACTTCAGTGTGCACACCTCCATGTGGACACACTCATTCTAACAGTTCAGTGTGCACACCTCCACAGGGACACACTCATTCTAACAATTCAGTGTGCACACCTCCATGTGGACAAATTCTAACACTTCAGTGTGCACACCTCCATGTGGGCACACTCATTCTAACAGTTCAGTGTGCACACCTACATGTGGACACACTCATTCTAACAGTTCAGTGTGCACACCTCCATGTGGACACACTCATTCTAACATTTCAGTGTGCACACCTCCATGTGGGCACACTCATTCTAACAGTTCAGTGTGCACACCTCCATGTGGACAAATTCTTACACTTCAGTGTGCACACCTCCATGTGGGCACACTCATTCTAACAGTTCAGTGTGCACACCTCCATGTGGACACACTCATTCTAACAGTTCAGTGTGCACAACTACATGTGGGCATACTCATTCTAACAGTTCAGTGTGCACACCTCCATGTGGACAAATTCTAACACTTCAGTGTGCACACCTCCATGTGGGCACACTCATTGTAACAGTTCAGTGTGCACACCTCCATGTGGGCACACTCATTCTAACAGTTCAGTGTGCACACCTCCATGTGGGCACACTCATTCTAAGAGTTCAGTCTGCACACCTCCATGTGGGCACACTCATTCTAACAGTTCAGTGTGCACACCTCCATGTGGCCACACTCATTCTAACAGAACAGTGTGCACACCTCCATGTGGACACACTCATTCTAACAGTTCACTGTGCACACCTCCATGTGGACACACTCATTCTACCAGTTCAGTGTGCACACCTCCATGTGGACACACTCATTCTAACAGTTCAGTGTGCACACCTCCACAGGTATACACTCATTCTAACAGTTCAGTGTGCACACCTCCATGTGGACACACTCATTCTAACAGTTCAGTGTGCACACCTCCACAGGGACACACTCATTCTAACAGTTCAGTGTGCACACCTCCATGTGGACACAGTCATTCTAACAGTGCAGTGTGCACACCTCCATGTGGGCACACTCATTCTAACAGTTCAGTGTGCACACATCCATGTGGGCACACTCCTTCTAACAGGTCAGTGTACACACCTCCATGTGGACACACTCATTCTAACAGTTCATTGTGCACATCTCCATGTGGGCAAACTCATTCTAACAGTTCAGTGTGCACACCTCCATTTGGGCACACTCATTCTAACAGTTCAGTGTGCACACTTAAAATGTGGGCACACTCATTCTAACAGTTCAGTGTGCACACCTCCATGTGGACACACTCATTCTAACAGTTCAGTGTGCACACCTCCATGTGGACACACTCATTCTAACAGTTCAGTGTGCACACCTCCATGTGGGCACACTCATTCTAACAGTTCAGTGTGCACACCTCCATGTGGACATATTCTAACAGTTCAGTGTGCACACCTCCATGTGGGCACACTCATTCTAAAAGTTCAGTGTGCACACCTCCACAGGGATACACTCATTCTAACAGTTCAGTGTGCACACATCCATGTGGACACACTCATTCTAACAGTTCAGTGTGCACACCTCCATGTGGGCACACTCATTCTAACAGTTCAGTGTGCACACATCCATGTGGACACACTCATTCTAACAGTTCAGTGTGCACACCTCCATGTGGGCACACTCATTCTAACAGTTCAGTGTGCACACTTCCATGTGGACACACTCATTCTAACAGTTCAGTGTGCACACCTCCATGTGGACACACTCAATCTAACAGTTCAGTGTACACACCTCGATGTGGACACACTCATTCTAACAATACAGTGTGCACACCTCCATGTGGACATATTCTAACAGTTCAGTGTGCACACCTCCATGTGGGCACACTCATTCTAAAAGTTCAGTGTGCACACCTCCATGTGGACACACTCATTCTAACAGTTCAGTGTGCACACCTCCATGTGGACACACTCATTCTAACAGTTCAGTGTGCACACCTGCATGTGGACACAATCATTCTAACAGTTCTGTGTGCACACTTCCATGTGGACACACTCATTCTAACAGTTCAGTGTGCACACCTCCATGTGGGCACACTCATTCTAACAGTTCAGTGTACACACCTCCATGTGGACACACTCATTCAAACAGTTCAGTTTGCACACCTCCATGTGGACACACTCATTCTAACAGTTCAGTGTGCACACCTCCACAGGGACACACTCATTCTAACAGTTCACTGTGCACACCTCCATGTGGACACAGTCATTCTAACAGTTCAGTGTTCACACCTCCATGTGGACACACTCATTCTAACAGTTCAGTGTGCACACCTCCATGTGGACACACTCATTCTAACAGTTCAGTGTGCACACCTCCATGTGGACACACTCATTCTAACAGTTCAGCGTGCACACCTACATGTGGACAAATTCTAACACTTCAGTGTGCATACCTCCATGTGGACACACTCATTCTAACATTTCAGTGTGCACACCTCCACAGGGACACACTCATTCTAACAGTTCATTGTGCACACCTCCATGTGGACACACTCATTCTAACAGTTCAGTGTGCACACCTCCATGTGGACACACTCATTCTAACAGTTCAGTGTGCACACCTCCATGTGGGCACACTCATTCTAACAGTACAGTGTGCACACCTCCATGTGGACACACTCATTCTAACAGTTCAGTGTGCACACCTCCATGTGGGCACACTCATTCTAACAGTTCAGTGTGCACACCTCCATGTGGGCACACTCATTCTAACAGTTCAGTGTGCACACCTCCATGTGGGCACACTCATTCTAACAGTTCAGTCTGCACACCTCCATGTGGACACACTCATTCTAACAGTTCAGTGTGCACACCTCCATGTGGCCACACTCATTCTAACAGTTCAGTGTGCACACCTCCATGTGGACACACTCATTCTAACAGTTCAGTGTGCACACCTCCATGTGGGCACACTCATTCTAACAGTTCAGTGTGCACACCTCCACAGGGACACACTCATTCTAACAGTTCAGTGTGCACACCTACATGTGGACACACTCATTCTCACAGTTCAGTGTGCACAATTAAAATGTGGGCACACTCATTCTAACAGTTCATTGTGCACACCACCATGTGGACACACTCATTCTAACAGTTCAGTGTGCACACCTCCATGTGGGCACACTCATTCTAACAGTTCAGTGTGCACACCTCCATGTGGACACACTCATTCTAACAGTTCAGTGTGCACACCTCCATGTGGGCACACTCATTCTAACAGTTCAGTGTGCACACCTCCATGTGGACACACTCATTCTAACAGTTCAGTGTGCACACCTCCATGTGGACACACTCATTCTAACAGTTCAGTGTGCACACCTCCATGTGGACACACTCATTCTAACATTTCAGTGTGCACACCTCCATGTGGACATATTCTAACAGTTCAGTGTGCACACCTCCATGTGGGCACACTCATTCTAAAAGTTCAGTGTGCACACCTCCACAGGGATACACTCATTCTAACAGTTCAGTGTGCACACATCCATGTGGACACACTCATTCTAACAGTTCAGTGTGCACACCTCCATGTGGGCACACTCATTCTAACAGTTCAGTGTGCACACATCCATGTGGACACACTCATTCTAACAGTTCAGTGTGCACACCTCCATGTGGGCACACTCATTCTAACAGTTCAGTGTGCACACTTCCATGTGGACACACTCATTCTAACAGTTCAGTGTGCACACCTCCATGTGGACACACTCAATCTAACAGTTCAGTGTACACACCTCGATGTGGACACACTCATTCTAACAATACAGTGTGCACACCTCCATGTGGACACACTCATTCTAACAGTTCAGTGTGCACACCTCCATGTGGGCACACTCATTCTAAAAGTTCAGTGTGCACACCTCCATGTGGACACACTCATTCTAACAGTTCAGTGTGCACACCTCCATGTGGACACACTCATTCTAACAGTTCAGTGTGCACACCTGCATGTGGACACAATCATTCTAACAGTTCTGTGTGCACACTTCCATGTGGACACACTCATTCTAACAGTTCAGTGTGCACACCTCCATGTGGGCACACTCATTCTAACAGTTCAGTGTACACACCTCCATGTGGACACACTCATTCAAACAGTTCAGTGTGCACACCTCCATGTGGACACACTCATTCTAACAGTTCAGTGTGCACACCTCCATGTGGGCACACTCATTCTAACAGTTCAGTGTGCACACTTCCATGTGGACACACTCATTCTAACAGTTCAGTGTGCACACCTCCATGTGGACACACTCAATCTAACAGTTCAGTGTACACACCTCGATGTGGACACACTCATTCTAACAATACAGTGTGCACACCTCCATGTGGACATATTCTAACAGTTCAGTGTGCACACCTCCATGTGGGCACACTCATTCTAAAAGTTCAGTGTGCACACCTCCATGTGGACACACTCATTCTAACAGTTCAGTGTGCACACCTCCATGTGGACACACTCATTCTAACAGTTCAGTGTGCACACCTGCATGTGGACACAATCATTCTAACAGTTCTGTGTGCACACTTCCATGTGGACACACTCATTCTAACAGTTCAGTGTGCACACCTCCATGTGGGCACACTCATTCTAACAGTTCAGTGTACACACCTCCATGTGGACACACTCATTCAAACAGTTCAGTGTGCACACCTCCATGTGGACACACTCATTCTAACAGTTCAGTGTGCACATCTCCACAGGGATACACTCATTCTAACAGTTCAGTGTGCACATCTCCATTTGGACATATTCTAACCGTTCAGTGTGCACATTTTTAATGTGGACACACTCATTCTAACAGTTCAGTGTGCACACCTCCATGTAGACACACTCATTCTAACAGTACAGTGTGCACACCACCACAGGGACACACTCATTCTAACAGTTCAGTGTGCACACCTCCATGTGGGCACACTCATTCTAACAGTTCAGTGTGCACACCTCCATGTGGACACAGTCATTCTAACAGTTCAGTCTGCACACCTCCATGTGGACACACTCATTCTAACAGTTCAGTGTGCACACCTCCATGTGGCCACACTCATTCTAACAGTTCAGTGTGCACACCTCCATGTGGACACACTCATTCTAACAGTTCAGTGTGCACACCTCCATGTGGATAAATTCTAACACTTCAGTGTGCACACCTCCATGTGGACACACTCATTCTAACAGTTCAGTGTGCACACCTCCACAGGGACTCACTCATTCTAACAATTCAGTGTGCACACCTCCATGTGGACAAATTCTAACACTTCAGTGTGCACACCTCCATGTGGGCACACTCATTCTAACAGTTCAGTGTGCACACCTACATGTGGACACACTCATTCTAACAGTTCAGTGTGCACACCTCCATGTGGACACACTCATTCTAACATTTCAGTGTGCACACCTCCATGTGGGCACACTCATTCTAACAGTTCAGTGTGCACACCTCCATGTGGACAAATTCTAACACTTCAGTGTGCACACCTCCATGTGGGCACACTCATTCTAACAGTTCAGTGTGCACACCTCCATGTGGACACACTCATTCTAACAGTTCAGTGTGCACAACTACATGTGGGCATACTCATTCTAACAGTTCAGTGTGCACACCTCCATGTGGACAAATTCTAACACTTCAGTGTGCACACCTCCATGTGGGCACACTCATTGTAACAGTTCAGTGTGCACACCTCCATGTGGGCACACTCATTCTAACAGTTCAGTGTGCACACCTCCATGTGGGCACACTCATTCGAAGAGTTCAGTCTGCACACCTCCATGTGGGCACACTCATTCTAACAGTTCAGTGTGCACACCTCCATGTGGCCACACTCATTCTAACAGAACAGTGTGCACACCTCCATGTGGACACACTCATTCTAACAGTTCAGTGTGCACACCTCCATGTGGACACACTCATTCTACCAGTTCAGTGTGCACACCTCCATGTGGACACACTCATTCTAACAGTTCAGTATGCACACCTCCACAGGTATACACTCATTCTAACAGTTCAGTGTGCACACCTCCATGTGGACACACTCATTCTAACAGTTCAGTGTGCACACCTCCACAGGGACACACTCATTCTAACAGTTCAGTGTGCACACCTCCATGTGGACACACTCATTCTCACAGTTCAGTGTGCACAATTAAAATGTGGGCACACTCATTCTAACAGTTCATTGTGCACACCACCATGTGGACACACTCATTCTAACAGTTCAGTGTGCACACCTCCATGTGGGCACACTCATTCTAACAGTTCAGTGTGCACACCTCCATGTGGACACACTCATTCTAACAGTTCAGTGTGCACACCTCCATGTGGGCACACTCATTCTAACAGTTCAGTGTGCACACCTCCATGTGGGCACACTCATTCTAACAGTTCAGTGTGCACACCTCCATGTGGACACACTCATTCTAACAGTTCAGTGTGCACACCTCCATGTGGGCACACTCATTCTAACAGTTCAGTGTGCACACCTCCATGTGGGCACACTCATTCTAACAGTTCAGTGTGCACACCTCCATGTGGACACACTCATTCTAACAGTTCAGTGTGCACACCTCCATGTGGACACACTCATTCTAACAGTTCAGTGTGCACACCTCCATGTGGACATATTCTAACAGTTCAGTGTGCACACCTCCATGTGGGCACACTCATTCTAAAAGTTCAGTGTGCACACCTCCACAGGGATACACTCATTCTAACAGTTCAGTGTGCACACATCCATGTGGACACACTCATTCTAACAGTTCAGTGTGCACACCTCCATGTGGGCACACTCATTCTAACAGTTCAGTGTGCACACATCCATGTGGACACACTCATTCTAACAGTTCAGTGTGCACACCTCCATGTGGGCACACTCATTCTAACAGTTCAGTGTGCACACTTCCATGTGGACACACTCATTCTAACAGTTCAGTGTGCACACCTCCATGTGGACACACTCAATCTAACAGTTCAGTGTACACACCTCGATGTGGACACACTCATTCTAACAATACAGTGTGCACACCTCCATGTGGACATATTCTAACAGTTCAGTGTGCACACCTCCATGTGGGCACACTCATTCTAAAAGTTCAGTGTGCACACCTCCATGTGGACACACTAATTCTAACAGTTCAGTGTGCACACCTCCATGTGGACACACTCATTCTAACAGTTCAGTGTGCACACCTGCATGTGGACACAATCATTCTAACAGTTCTGTGTGCACACTTCCATGTGGACACACTCATTCTAACAGTTCAGTGTGCACACCTCCATGTGGGCACACTCATTCTAACAGTTCAGTGTACACACCTCCATGTGGACACACTCATTCAAACAGTTCAGTGTGCACACCTCCATGTGGACACACTCATTCTAACAGTTCAGTGTGCACACCTCCATGTGGGCACACTCATTCTAACAGTTCAGTGTGCACACTTCCATGTGGACACACTCATTCTAACAGTTCAGTGTGCACACCTCCATGTGGACACACTCAATCTAACAGTTCAGTGTACACACCTCGATGTGGACACACTCATTCTAACAATACAGTGTGCACACCTCCATGTGGACATATTCTAACAGTTCAGTGTGCACACCTCCATGTGGGCACACTCATTCTAAAAGTTCAGTGTGCACACCTCCATGTGGACACACTCATTCTAACAGTTCAGTGTGCACACCTCCATGTGGACACACTCATTCTAACAGTTCAGTGTGCACACCTGCATGTGGACACAATCATTCTAACAGTTCTGTGTGCACACTTCCATGTGGACACACTCATTCTAACAGTTCAGTGTGCACACCTCCATGTGGGCACACTCATTCTAACAGTTCAGTGTACACACCTCCATGTGGACACACTCATTCAAACAGTTCAGTGTGCACACCTCCATGTGGACACACTCATTCTAACAGTTCAGTGTGCACATCTCCACAGGGATACACTCATTCTAACAGTTCAGTGTGCACATCTCCATTTGGACATATTCTAACCGTTCAGTGTGCACATTTTTAATGTGGACACACTCATTCTAACAGTTCAGTGTGCACACCTCCATGTAGACACACTCATTCTAACAGTACAGTGTGCACACCACCACAGGGACACACTCATTCTAACAGTTCAGTGTGCACACCTCCATGTGGGCACACTCATTCTAACAGTTCAGTGTGCACACCTCCATGTGGACACAGTCATTCTAACAGTTCAGTCTGCACACCTCCATGTGGACAAACTCATTCTAACAGTTCAGTGTGCACACCTCCATGTGGCCACACTCATTCTAACAGTTCAGTGTGCACACCTCCATGTGGACACACTCATTCTAACAGTTCAGTGTGCACACCTCCATGTGGATAAATTCTAACACTTCAGTGTGCACACCTCCATGTGGACACACTCATTCTAACAGTTCAGTGTGCACACCTCCACAGGGACACACTCATTCTAACAATTCAGTGTGCACACCTCCATGTGGACAAATTCTAACACATCAGTGTGCACACCTCCATGTGGGCACACTCATTCTAACAGTTCAGTGTGCACACCTACATGTGGACACACTCATTCTAACAGTTCAGTGTGCACACATCCATGTGGACACACTCATTCTAACATTTCAGTGTGCACACCTCCATGTGGGCACACTCATTCTAACAGTTCAGTGTGCACACCTCCATGTGGACAAATTCTAACACTTCAGTGTGCACACCTCCATGTGGGCACACTCATTCTAACAGTTCAGTGTGCACACCTCCATGTGGACACACTCATTCTAACAGTTCAGTGCGCACAACTACATGTGGTCATACTCATTCTAACAGTTCAGTGTGCACACCTCCATGTGGACAAATTCTAACACTTCAGTGTGCACACCTCCATGTGGGCACACTCATTGTAACAGTTCAGTGTGCACACCTCCATGTGGGCACACTCATTCTAACAGTTCAGTGTGCACACCTCCATGTGGGCACACTCATTCTAAGAGTTCAGTCTGCACACCTCCATGTGGGCACACTCATTCTAACAGTTCAGTGTGCACACCTCCATGTGGCCACACTCATTCTAACAGAACAGTGTGCACACCTCCATGTGGACACACTCATTCTAACAGTTCAGTGTGCACACCTCCATGTGGACACACTCATTCTACCAGTTCAGTGTGCACACCTCCATGTGGACACACTCATTCTAACAGTTCAGTATGCACACCTCCACAGGTATACACTCATTCTAACAGTTCAGTGTGCACACCTCCATGTGGACACACTCATTCTAACAGTTCAGTGTGCACACCTCCACAGGGACACACTCATTCTAACAGTTCAGTGTGCACACCTCCATGTGGACACACTCATTCTCACAGTTCAGTGTGCACAATTAAAATGTGGGCACACTCATTCTAACAGTTCATTGTGGACACCACCATGTGGACACACTCATTCTAACAGTTCAGTGTGCACACCTCCATGTGGGCACACTCATTCTAACAGTTCAGTGTGCACACCTCCATGTGGACACACTCATTCTAACAGTTCAGTGTGCACACCTCCATGTGGGCACACTCATTCTAACAGTTCAGTGTGCACACCTCCATGTGGGCACACTCATTCTAACAGTTCAGTGTGCACACCTCCATGTGGACACACTCATTCTAACAGTTCAGTGTGCACACCTCCATGTGGGCACACTCATTCTAACAGTTCAGTGTGCACACCTCCATGTGGACATATTCTAACAGTTCAGTGTGCACACCTCCAAGTGGGCACACTCATTCTAAAAGTTCAGTGTGCACACCTCCACAGGGATACACTCATTCTAACAGTTCAGTGTGCACACATCCATGTGGACACACTCATTCTAACAGTTCAGTGTGCACACCTCCATGTGGGCACACTCATTCTAACAGTTCAGTGTGCACACATCCATGTGGACACACTCATTCTAACAGTTCAGTGTGCACACCTCCATGTGGGCACACTCATTCTAACAGTTCAGTGTGCACACTTCCATGTGGACACACTCATTCTAACAGTTCAGTGTGCACACCTCCATGTGGACACACTCAATCTAACAGTTCAGTATACACACCTCGATGTGGACACACTCATTCTAATAATACAGTGTGCACACCTCCATGTGGACATATTCTAAAAGTTCAGTGTGCACACCTCCATGTGGGCACACTCATTCTAAAAGTTCAGTGTGCACACCTCCATGTGGACACACTCATTCTAACAGTTCAGTGTGCACACCTCCATGTGGACACACTCATTCTAACAGTTCAGTGTGCACACCTGCATGTGGACACAATCATTCTAACAGTTCAGTGTGCACACTTCCATGTGGACACACTCATTCTAACAGTTCAGTGTGCACACCTCCATGTGGGCACACTCATTCTAACAGTTCAGTGTACACACCTCCATGTGGACACACTCATTCAAACAGTTCAGTGTGCACACCTCCATGTGGACACACTCATTCTAACAGTTCAGTGTGCACATCTCCACAGGGATACACTCATTCTAACAGTTCAGTGTGCACATCTCCATTTGGACATATTCTAACCGTTCAGTGTGCACATTTTTAATGTGGACACACTCATTCTAACAGTTCAGTGTGCACACCTCCATGTAGACACACTCATTCTAACAGTACAGTGTGCACACCACCACAGGGACACACTCATTCTAACAGTTCAGTGTGCACACCTCCATGCTGGCACACTCATTCTAACAGTTCAGTGTGCACACCTCCATGTGGCCACACTCATTCTAACAGTTCAGTGTGCACACCTCCATGTGGACACACTCATTCTAACAGTTCAGTGTGCACACCTCCATGTGGATAAATTCTAACACTTCAGTGTGCACACCTCCATGTGGACACACTCATTCTAACAGTTCAGTGTGCACACCTCCACAGGGACACACTCATTCTAACAATTCAGTGTGCACACCTCCATGTGGACAAATTCTAACACTTCAGTGTGCACACCTCCATGTGGGCACACTCATTCTAACAGTTCAGTGTGCACACCTACATGTGGACACACTCATTCTAACAGTTCAGTGTGCACACCTCCATGTGGACACACTCATTCTAACATTTCAGTGTGCACACCTCCATGTGGGCACACTCATTCTAACAGTTCAGTGTGCACACCTCCATGTGGACAAATTCTAACACTTCAGTGTGCACACCTCCATGTGGGCACACTCATTCTAACAGTTCAGTGTGCACACCTCCATGTGGACACACTCATTCTAACAGTTCAGTGTGCACAACTACATGTGGGCATACTCATTCTAACAGTTCAGTGTGCACACCTCCATGTGGACAAATTCTAACACTTCAGTGTGCACACCTCCATGTGGGCACACTCATTGTAACAGTTCAGTGTGCACACCTCCATGTGGGCACACTCATTCTAACAGTTCAGTGTGCACACCTCCATGTGGGCACACTCATTCTAAGAGTTCAGTCTGCACACCTCCATGTGGGCACACTCATTCTAACAGTTCAGTGTGCACACCTCCATGTGGCCACACTCATTCTAACAGAACAGTGTGCACACCTCCATGTGGACACACTCATTCTAACAGTTCACTGTGCACACCTCCATGTGGACACACTCATTCTACCAGTTCAGTGTGCACACCTCCATGTGGACACACTCATTCTAACAGTTCAGTGTGCACACCTCCACAGGTATACACTCATTCTAACAGTTCAGTGTGCACACCTCCATGTGGACACACTCATTCTAACAGTTCAGTGTGCACACCTCCACAGGGACACACTCATTCTAACAGTTCAGTGTGCACACCTCCATGTGGACACACTCATTCTAACAGTTCAGTGTGCACACCTCCATGTGGACATATTCTAACAGTTCATTGTGCACATCTCCATGTGGGCAAACTCATTCTAACAGTTCAGTGTGCACACCTCCATTTGGGCACACTCATTCTAACAGTTCAGTGTGCACACTTAAAATGTGGGCACACTCATTCTAACAGTTCAGTGTGCACACCTCCATGTGGACACACTCATTCTAACAGTTCAGTGTGCACACCTCCATGTGGACACACTCATTCTAACAGTTCAGTGTTCACACCTCCACAGGGACACACTCATTCTAACAGTTCAGTGTGCACACCTCCATGTGGACACAGTCATTCTAACAGTGCAGTGTGCACACCTCCATGTGGGCAAACTCATTCTAACAGTTCAGTGTGCACACCTCCATTTGGGCACACTCATTCTAAAAGTTCAGTGTGCACACCTCAATGTGGACACACTCATTCTAACAGTTCAGTGTGCACACCTCCATGTGGACACACTCATTCTAACAGTTCACTGTGCACACCTCCACAGGGACACACTCATTCTAACAGTTCACTGTGCACACCTCCATGTGGACACAGTCATTCTAACAGTTCAGTGTTCACACCTCCATGTGGACACACTCATTCTAACAGTTCAGTGTGCACACCTCCATGTGGACACACTCATTCTAACAGTTCAGTGTGCACACCTACATGTGGACAAATTCTAACACTTCAGTGTGCATACCTCCATGTGGACACACTCATTCTAACATTTCAGTGTGCTCACCTCCACAGGGACACACTCATTCTAACAGTTCATTGTGCACACCTCCATGTGGACACACTCATTCTAACAGTTCAGTGTGCACACCTCCATGTGGGCACACTCATTCTAACAGTTCAGTGTGCACACCTCCATGTGGACACACTCATTCTAACAGTTCAGTGTGCACACCTCCATGTGGGCACACTCATTCTAACAGTTCAGTGTGCACACCTCCATGTGGACACACTCATTCTAACAGTTCAGTGTGCACACCTCCATGTGGGCACACTCATTCTAACAGTTCAGTGTGCACACCTCCATGTGGGCACACTCATTCTAACAGTTCAGTGTGCACACCTCCATGTGGGCACACTCATTCTAACAGTTCAGTCTGCACACCTCCATGTGGACACACTCATTCTAACAGTTCAGTGTGCACACCTCCATGTGGGCACACTCATTCTAACAGTTCAGTGTGCACACCTCCATGTGGACACACTCATTCTAACATTTCAGTGTGCACACCTCCATGTGGGCACACTCATTCTAACAGTTCAGTGTGCACACATCCATGTGGACAAATTCTAACACTTCAGTGTGCACACCTCCATGTGGGCACACTCATTCTAACAGTTCAGTGTGCACACCTCCATGTGGACACACTCATTCTAACAGTTCAGTGTGCACAACTACATGTGGGCATACTCATTCTAACAGTTCAGTGTGCACACCTCCATGTGGACAAATTCTAACACTTCAGTGTGCACACCTCCATGTGGGCACACTCATTGTAACAGTTCAGTGTGCACACCTCCATGTGGGCACACTCATTCTAACAGTTCAGTGTGCACACCTCCATGTGGGCACACTCATTCTAAGAGTTCAGTCTGCACACCTCCATGTGGGCACACTCATTCTAACAGTTCAGTGTGCACACCTCCATGTGGCCACACTCATTCTAACAGAACAGTGTGCACACCTCCATGTGGACACACTCATTCTAACAGTTCAGGGTGCACACCTCCATGTGGACACACTCATTCTACCAGTTCAGTGTGCACACCTCCATGTGGACACACTCATTCTAACAGTTCAGTGTGCACACCTCCATGTGGACACACTCATTCTACCAGTTCAGGGTGCACACCTCCATGTGGACACACTCATTCTAACAGTTCAGTGTGCACACCTCCACAGGTATACACTCATTCTAACAGTTCAGTGTGCACACCTCCATGTGGACACACTCATTCTAACAGTTCAGTGTGCACACCTCCACAGGGACACACTCATTCTAACAGTTCAGTGTGCACACCTCCATGTGGACACAGTCATTCTAACAGTGCAGTGTGCACACCTCCATATGGGCACACTCATTCTAACAGTTCAGTGTGCACACATCCATGTGGGCACACTCCTTCTAACAGGTCAGTGTACACAACTCCATGTGGACACACTCATTCTAACAGTTCATTGTGCACATCTCCATGTGGGCAAACTCATTCTAACAGTTCAGTGTGCACACCTCCATTTGGGCACACTCATTCTAACAGTTCAGTGTGCACACTTAAAATGTGGGCACACTCATTCTAACAGTTCAGTGTGCACACCTCCATGTGGACACACTCATTCTAACAGTTCAGTGTGCACACCTCCATGTGGACACACTCATTCTAACAGTTCAGTGTGCACACCTCCACAGGGACACACTCATTCTAACAGTTCAGTGTGCACACTTAAAATGTGGGCACACTCATTCTAACAGTTCAGTGTGCACACCTCCATGTGGACACAGTCATTCTAACAGTGCAGTGTGCACACCTCCATGTGGGCACACTCATTCTAACAGGTCAGTGTACACACCTCCATGTGGACACACTCATTCTAACAGTTCATTGTGCACATCTCCATGTGGGCAAACTCATTCTAACAGTTCAGTGTGCACACCTCCATTTGGGCACACTCATTCTAAAAGTTCAGTGTGCACACCTCAATGTGGACACACTCATTCTAACAGTTCAGTGTGCACACCTCCATGTGGACACACTCATTCTAACAGTTCAGTGTGCACACCTCCACAGGGACACACTCATTCTAACAGTTCACTGTGCACACCTCCATGTGGACACACTCATTCTAACAGTTCAGTGTTCACACCTCCATGTGGACACACTCATTCTAACAGTTCAGTGTGCACACCTCCATGTGGACACACTCATTCTAACAGTTCAGTGTGCACACCTCCATGTGGACACACTCATTCTAACAGTTCAGTGTGCACACCTACATGTGGACAAATTCTAACACTTCAGTGTGCATACCTCCATGTGGACACACTCATTCTAACATTTCAGTGTGCACACCTCCACAGGGACACACTCATTCTAACAGTTCATTGTGCACAACTCCATGTGGACACACTCATTCTAACAGTTCAGTGTGCACACCTCCATGTGGACACACTCATTCTAACAGGTCAGTGTGCACACCTCCATGTGGGCACACTCATTCTAACAGTTCAGTCTGCACAGCTCCATGTGGACACACTCATTCTAACAGTTCAGTGTGCACACCTCCATGTGGGCACACTCATTCTAACAGTTCAGTGTGCACACCTCCATGTGGACACACTCATTCTAACAGTTCAGTGTGCACACCTCCACAGGGACACACTCATTCTAACAGTTCACTGTGCACACCTCCATGTGGACACACTCATTCTAACAGTTCAGTGTGCACAATTAAAATGTGGGCACACTCATTCTAACAGTTCATTGTGCACACCACCATGTGGACACACTCATTCTAACAGTTCAGTGTGCACACCTCCATGTGGGCACACTCATTCTAAAAGTTCAGTGTGCACACCTCCACAGGGATACACTCATTCTAACAGTTCAGTGTGCACACATCCATGTGGACACACTCATTCTAACAGTTCAGTGTGCACACATCCATGTGGACACACTCATTCTAACAGTTCAGTGTGCACACCTCCATGTGGGCACACTCATTCTAACAGTTCAGTGTGCACACTTCCATGTGGACACACTCATTCTAACAGTTCAGTGTGCACACCTCCATGTGGACACACTCAATCTAACAGTTCAGTGTACACACCTCCATGTGGACACACTCATTCTAACAATACAGTGTGCACACCTCCATGTGGACATATTCTAACAGTTCAGTGTGCACACCTCCATGTGGGCACACTCATTCTAACAGTTCAGTGTGCACACCTGCATGTGGACACAATCATTCTAACACTTCAGTGTGCACACTTCCATGTGGACACACTCATTCTAACAGTTCAGTGTGCACACCTCCATGTTGGCACACTCATTCTAACAGTTCAGTGTACACACCTCCATGTGGACACACTCATTCAAACAGTTCAGTGTGCACACCTCCATGTGGACACACTCATTCTAACCGTTCAGTGTGCACATCTCCACAGGGATACACTCATTCTAACAGTTCAGTGTGCACATCTCCATTTGGACATATTCTAACCGTTCAGTGTGCACCTTTTTAATGTGGACACACTCATTCTAACAGTTCAGTGTGCACACCTCCATGTAGACACACTCATTCTAACAGTACAGTGTGCACACCACCACAGGGACACACTCATTCTAACAGTTCAGTGTGCACACCTCCATGTGGGCACACTCATTCTAACAGTTCAGTGTGCACACCTCCATGTGGACACAGCCATTCTAACAGTTCAGTTTGCACAACTCCATGTGGGCACACTCATTCTAACAGTTCAGTGTGCACACCTCCATGTGGGCACACTCATTCTAACAGTTCAGTGCGCACACCTCCATGTGGGCACACTCATTCTAACAGTTCAGTCTGCACACCTCCATGTGGACACACTCATTCTAACAGTTCAGTGTGCACACCTCCATGTGGCCACACTCATTCTAACAGTTCAGTGTGCACACCTCCATGTGGACACACTCATTCTAACAGTTCAGTGTGCACACCTCCACAGGGACACACTCATTCTAACAATTCAGTGTGCACACCTCCATGTGGACAAATTCTAACACTTCAGTGTGCACACCTCCATGTGGGCACACTCATTCTAACAGTTCAGTGTGCACACCTACATGTGGACACACTCATTCTAACAGTTCAGTGTGCACACCTCCATGTGGACACACTCATTCTAACAGTTCAGTGTGCAAACCTCCATGTGGGCACACTCATTCTAACAGTTCAGTGTGCACACCTCCATGTGGACAAATTCTAACACTTCAGTGTGCACACCTCCATGTGGGCACACTCATTCTAACAGTTCAGTGTGCACACCTCCATGTGGACACACTCATTCTAACAGTTCAGTGTGCACAACTACATGTGGGCACACTCATTCTAACAGTTCAGTGTGCACACCTCCATGTGGACAAATTCTAACACTTCAGTGTGCACACCTCCATGTGGGCACACTCATTCTAACAGTTCAGTGTGCACACCTCCATGTGGGCACACTCATTCTAACAGTTCAGTGTGCACACCTCCATGTGGGCACACTCATTCTAATAGTTCAGTCTGCACACCTCCATGTGGGCACACTCATTCTAACAGTTCAGTGTGCACACCTCCATGTGGCCACACTCATTCTAACAGAACAGTGTGCACACCTCCATGTGGACACACTCATTCTAACAGTTCAGTGTGCACACCTCCATGTGGACACACTCATTCTACCAGTTCAGGGTGCACACCTCCATGTGGACACACTCATTCTAACAGTTCAGTGTGCACACCTCCACAGGTATACACTCATTCTAACAGTTCAGTGTGCACACCTCCATGTGGACACACTCATTCTAACAGTTCAGTGTGCACACCTCCACAGGGACACACTCATTCTAACAGTTCAGTGTGCACACCTCCATGTGGACACAGTCATTCTAACAGTGCAGTGTGCACACCTCCATGTGGGCACACTCATTCTAACAGTTCAGTGTGCACACCTCCATGTGGGCACACTCCTTCTAACAGGTCAGTGTACACACCTCCATGTGGACACACTCATTCTAACAGTTCATTGTGCACATCTCCATGTGGGCAAACTCATTCTAACAGTTCAGTGTGCACACCTCCATTTGGGCACACTCATTCTAACAGTTCAGTGTGCACACTTAAAATGTGGGCACACTCATTCTAACAGTTCAGTGTGCACACCTCCATGTGGAAACACTAATTCTAACAGTTCAGTGTGCACATCTCCAAAGGGATACACTCATTCTAACAGTTCAGTGTGCACACCTCCATGTGGACACACTCATTCTAACAGTTCAGTGTGCACACCTCCATGTGGACACACTCATTCTAACAGTTCAGTGTGCACAACTCCATGTGGACACACTCATTCTAACAGTTCAGTGTGCACACCTCCATGTGGACACACTCATTCTAACAGTTCAGTGTGCACACCTACATGTGGACAAATTCTGACACTTCAGTGTGCATACCTCCATGTGGACACACTCATTCTAACATTTCAGTGTGCACACCTCCACAGGGACACACTCATTCTAACAGTTCATTGTGCACACCTCCATGTGGACACACTCATTCTAACAGTTCAGTGTGCACACCTCCATGTGGCCACACTCATTCTAACAGTTCAGTGTGCACACCTCCATGTGGACACACTCATTCTAACAGTTCAGTGTGCACACCTCCATGTGGGCACACTCATTCTAACAGTTCAGTGTGCACACCTCCATGTGGACACACTCATTCTAACAGTTCAGTGTGCACACCTCCATGTGGGCACACTCATTCTAACAGTTCAGTGTGCACACCTCCATGTGGGCACACTCATTCTAACAGTTCAGTGTGCACACCTACATGTGGGCACACTCATTCTAACAGTTCAGTCTGCACACCTCCATGTGGACACACTCATTCTAACAGTTCAGCGTGCACACCTCCATGTGGCCACACTCATTCTAACAGTTCAGTGTGCACACCTCCATGTGGACACACTCATTCTAACAGTTCAGTGTGCACACCTCCATGTGGATAAATTCTAACACTTCAGTGTGCACACCTCCATGTGGACACACTCATTCTAACAGTTCAGTGTGCACACCTCCACAGGGACACACTCATTCTAACAGTTCAGTGTGCACTACTCCATGTGGACACACTCATTCTAACAGTTCAGTGTGCACAATTAAAATGTGGGCACACTCATTCTAACAGTTCATTGTGCACACCACCATGTGGACACACTCATTCTAACAGTTCAGTGTGCACACCTCCATGTGGACACACTCATTCTAACAGTTCAGTGTGCACACCTCCATGTGGGCACACTCATTCTAACAGTTCAGTGAGCACACCTCCATGTGGGCACACTCATTCTAACAGTTCAGTGTGCACACCTCCATGTGGACACACTCATTCTAACAGTTCAGTGTGCACACCTCCATGTGGGCACACTCATTCTAAAAGTTCAGTGTGCACACCTCCATGTGGACACACTCATTCTAACAGTTCAGTGTGCACACCTCCATGTGGGCACACTCATTCTAACAGTTCAGTGTGCACACCTCCATGTGGACATATTCTAACAGTTCAGTGTGCACACCTCCATGTGGGCACACTCATTCTAAAAGTTCAGTGTGCACACCTCCACAGGGATACACTCATTCTAACAGTTCAGTGTGCACACATCCATGTGGACACACTCATTCTAACAGTTCAGTGTGCACACCTCCATGTGGGCACACTCATTGTAACAGTTCAGTGTGCACACCTCCATGTGGACACACTCATTCTAACAGTTCAGTGTGCACACCTCCATGTGGGCACACTCATTCTAACAGTTCAGTGTGCACACTTCCATGTGGACACACTCATTCTAACAGTTCAGTGTGCACACCTCCATGTGGACACACTCAATCTAACAGTTCAGTGTACACACCTCCATGTGGACACACTCATTCTAACAATACAGTGTGCACACCTCCATGTGGACATATTCTAACAATTCAGTGTGCACACCTCCATGTGGGCACACTCATTCTAAAAGTTCAGTGTGCACACCTCCAGGTGGACACACTCATTCTAACAGTTCAGTGTGCACACCTCCATGTGGACACACTCATTCTAACAGTTCAGTGTGCACACCTGCATGTGGACACAATCATTCTAACACTTCAGTGTGCACACTTCCATGTGGACACACTCATTCTAACAGTTCAGTGTGCACACCTCCATGTGGGCACACTCATTCTAACAGTTCAGTGTACACACCTCCATGTGGACACACTCATTCAAACAGTTCAGTGTGCACACCTCCATGTGGACACACTCATTCTAACAGTTCAGTGTGCACATCTCCACAGGGATACACTCATTCTAACAGTTCAGTGTGCACATCTCCATTTGGACATATTCTAACCGTTCAGTGTGCACATTTTTAATGTGGACACACTCATTCTAACAGTTCAGTGTGCACACCTCCATGTAGACACACTCATTCTAACAGTACAGTGTGCACACCACCACAGGGACACACTCATTCTAACAGTTCAGTGTGCACACCTCCATGTGGGCACACTCATTCTAACAGTTCAGTGTGCACACCTCCATGTGGACACAGCCATTCTAACAGTTCAGTTTGCACAACTCCATGTGGGCACACTCATTCTAACAGTTCAGTGTGCACACCTCCATGTGGGCACACTCATTCTAACAGTTCAGTGCGCACACCTCCATGTGGGCACACTCATTCTAACAGTTCAGTCTGCACACCTCCATGTGGACACACTCATTCTAACAGTTCAGTGTGCACACCTCCATGTGGCCACACTCATTCTAACAGTTCAGTGTGCACACCTCCATGTGGACACACTCATTCTAACAGTTCAGTGTGCACACCTCCACAGGGACACACTCATTCTAACAATTCAGTGTGCACACCTCCATGTGGACAAATTCTAACACTTCAGTGTGCACACCTCCATGTGGGCACACTCATTCTAACAGTTCAGTGTGCACACCTACATGTGGACACACTCATTCTAACAGTTCAGTGTGCACACCTCCATGTGGACACACTCATTCTAACAGTTCAGTGTGCAAACCTCCATGTGGGCACACTCATTCTAACAGTTCAGTGTGCACACCTCCATGTGGACAAATTCTAACACTTCAGTGTGCACACCTCCATGTGGGCACACTCATTCTAACAGTTCAGTGTGCACACCTCCATGTGGACACACTCATTCTAACAGTTCAGTGTGCACAACTACATGTGGGCACACTCATTCTAACAGTTTAGTGTGCACACCTCCATGTGGACACACTCATTCTAACAGTTCAATGTGCACACCTCCATGTGGACAAATTCTAACACTTCAGTGTGCACACCTCCATGTGGGCACACTCATTCTAACAGTTCAGTGTGCACACCTCCATGTGGGCACACTCATTCTAACAGTTCAGTGTGCACACCTCCATGTGGGCACACTCATTCTAATAGTTCAGTCTGCACACCTCCCTGTGGGCACACTCATTCTAACAGTTCAGTGTGCACACCTCCATGTGGCCACACTCATTCTAACAGAACAGTGTGCACACCTCCATGTGGACACACTCATTCTAACAGTTCAGTGTGCACACCTCCATGTGGACACACTCATTCTACCAGTTCAGGGTGCACACCTCCATGTGGACACACTCATTCTAACAGTTCAGTGTGCACACCTCCACAGGTATACACTCATTCTAACAGTTCAGTGTGCACACCTCCATGTGGACACACTCATTCTAACAGTTCAGTGTGCACACCTCCACAGGGACACACTCATTCTAACAGTTCAGTGTGCACACCTCCATGTGGACACAGTCATTCTAACAGTGCAGTGTGCACACCTCCATGTGGGCACACTCATTCTAACAGTTCAGTGTGCACACCTCCATGTGGGCACACTCCTTCTAACAGGTCAGTGTACACACCTCCATGTGGACACACTCATTCTAACAGTTCATTGTGCACATCTCCATGTGGGCAAACTCATTCTAACAGTTCAGTGTGCACACCTCCATTTGGGCACACTCATTCTAACAGTTCAGTGTGCACACTTAAAATGTGGGCACACTCATTCTAACAGTTCAGTGTGCACACCTCCATGTGGAAACACTAATTCTAACAGTTCAGTGTGCACATCTCCAAAGGGATACACTCATTCTAACAGTTCAGTGTGCACACCTCCATGTGGACACACTCATTCTAACAGTTCAGTGTGCACACCTCCATGTGGGCACACTCATTCTAACAGTTCATTGTGCACACCTCCATGTGGACACACTCATTCTAACAGTTCAGTGTGCACACCTCCATGTGGACACACTCATTCTAACAGTTCAGTGTGCACACCTACATGTGGACAAATTCTAACACTTCAGTGTGCATACCTCCATGTGGACACACTCATTCTAACATTTCAGTGTGCACACCTCCACAGGGACACACTCATTCTAACAGTTCATTGTGCACACCTCCATGTGGACACACTCATTCTAACAGTTCAGTGTGCACACCTCCATGTAGCCACACTCATTCTAACAGTTCAGTGTGCACACCTCCATGTGGACACACTCATTCTAACAGTTCAGTGTGCACACCTCCATGTGGGCACACTCATTCTAACAGTTCAGTGTGCACACCTCCATGTGGACACACTCATTCTAACAGTTCAGTGTGCACACCTCCATGTGGGCACACTCATTCTAACAGTTCAGTGTGCACACCTCCATGTGGGCACACTCATTCTAACAGTTCAGTGTGCACACCTACATGTGGGCACACTCATTCTAACAGTTCAGTCTGCACACCTCCATGTGGACACACTCATTCTAACAGTTCAGCGTGCACACCTCCATGTGGCCACACTCATTCTAACAGTTCAGTGTGCACACCTCCATGTGGACACACTCATTCTAACAGTTCAGTGTGCACACCTCCATGTGGATAAAATCTAACACTTCAGTGTGCACACCTCCATGTGGACACACTCATTCTAACAGTTCAGTGTGCACACCTCCACAGGGACACACTCATTCTAACAGTTCAGTGTGCACTACTCTATGTGGACACACTCATTCTAACAGTTCAGTGTGCACAATTAAAATGTGGGCACACTCATTCTAACAGTTCATTGTGCACACCACCATGTGGACACACTCATTCTAACAGTTCAGTGTGCACACCTCCATGTGGGCACACTCATTGTAACAGTTCAGTGTGCACACCTCCATGTGGACACACTCATTCTAACAGTTCAGTGTGCACACCTCCATGTGTGCACACTCATTCTAACAGTTCAGTGAGCACACCTCCATGTGGGCACACTCATTCTAACAGTTCAGTGTGCACACCTCCATGTGGACACACTCATTCTAACAGTTCAGTGTGCACACCTCCATGTGGGCACACTCATTCTAACAGTTCAGTGTGCACACCTCCATGTGGACATATTCTAACAGTTCAGTGTGCACACCTCCATGTGGGCACACTCATTCTAAAAGTTCAGTGTGCACACCTCAATGTGGACACACTCATTCTAACAGTTCAGTGTGCACACCTCCACAGGGACACACTCATTCTAACAGTTCAGTGTGCACACCTCCATGTGGACACAGTCATTCTAACAGTTTAGTGTGCACACCTCTATGTGGACACACTCATTCTAACAGTTCAGTGTGTACACTTCCATGTGGACAAACTCATTCTAACAGTTCAGTGTGCACACCTCCATGTGGACACACTCATTCTAACAGTTCAGTGTGCACACCGCCATGTGGACACACTCATTCTAACAATACAGTGTGCACACCTCCATGTGGACATATTCTAACAGTTCAGTGTGCACACCTCCATGTGGGCACACTCATTCTAACAGTTCAGTGTACACACCTCCATGTGGACACACTCATTCTAACATTTCAGTGTGCACACCTCCATGTGGACACACTCATTCTAACAGTTCAGTGTGCACACCTCCACAGGGATACACTCATTCTAACAGTTCAGTATGCACACTTCCATGTGGACACACTCATTCTAACAGTTCAGTGTGCACACCTCCATGTGGGCACACTCATTCTAACAGTTCAGAGTGCACACTTCCATGTGGACACACTCATTCTAACAGTTCAGTGTGCACACCTCCATGTGTACACACTCAATCTAACAGTTCAGTGTACACACCTCCATGTGGACACACTCATTCTAACAATACAGTGTGCACACCTCCATGTGGACATATTCTAACAGTTCAGTGTGCACACCTCCATGTGGGCACACTCATTCTAAAAGTTCAGTGTGCACACCTCCATGTGGACACACTCATTCTAACAGTTCAGTGTGCACACCTCCATGTGGACACACTCATTCTAACAGTTCAGTGTGCACACCTGCATGTGGACACAATCATTCTAACAGTTCAGTGTGCACACTTCCATGTGGACACACTCATTCTAACAGTTCAGTGTGCACACCTCCATGTGGGCACACTCATTCTAACAGTTCAGTGTACACACCTCCATGTGGACACACTCATTCAAACAGTTCAGTGTGCACACCTCCATGTGGACACACTCATTCTAACAGTTCAGTGTGCACATCTCCACAGGGATACACTCATTCTAACAGTTCAGTGTGCACATCTCCATTTGGACATATTCTAACCGTTCAGTGTGCACACTTTTAATGTGGACACACTCATTCTAACAGTTCATTGTGCACACCTCCATGTGGACACACTCATTCTAACAGTTCAGTGTGCACACCTCCATGTGGGCACACTCATTCTAACAGTTCAGTGTGCACAACTCCATGTGGACACACTCATTCTAACAGTTCAGTGTGCACACCTCCATGTGGGCACACTCATTCTAACAGTTCAGTGTGCACACCTCCATGTGGACACACTCATTCTAACAGTTCAGTGTGCACACCTCCATGTGGGCACACTCATTCTAACAGTTCAGTGTGCACACCTCCATGTGGGCACACTCATTCTAACAGTTCAGTGTGCACACCTCCATGTGGGCACACTCATTCTAACAGTTCAGTCTGCACACCTCCATGTGGACACACTAATTCTAACAGTTCAGTGTGCACACCTCCATGTGGCCACACTCATTCTAACAGTTCAGTGTGCACACCTCCATGTGGACACACTCATTCTAACAGTTCAGTGTGCACAATTAAAATGTGGGCACACTCATTCTAACAGTTCATTGTGCACACCACCATGTGGACACACTCATTCTAACAGTTCAGTGTGCACACCTCCATGTGGGCACACTCATTGTAACAGTTCAGTGTGCACACCTCCATGTGGACACACTCATTCTAACAGTTCAGTGTGCACACCTCCATGTGGGCACACTCATTCTAACAGTTCAGTGAGCACACCTCCATGTGGGCACACTCATTCTAACAGTTCAGTGTGCACACCTCCATGTGGACACACTCATTCTAACAGTTCAGTGTGCACACCTCCATGTGGGCACACTCATTCTAACAGTTCAGTGTGCACACCTCCATGTGGACATATTCTAACAGTTCAGTGTGCACACCTCCATGTGGGCACACTCATTCTAAAAGTTCAGTGTGCACACCTCAATGTGGACACACTCATTCTAACAGTTCAGTGTGCACACCTCCACAGGGACACACTCATTCTAACAGTTCAGTGTGCACACCTCCATGTGGACACACTCATTCTAACAGTTTAGTGTGCACATCTCTATGTGGACACACTCATTCTAACAGTTCAGTGTGCACATCTCCACAGGGATACACTCATTCTAACAGTTCAGTGTGCACATCTCCATTTGGACATATTCTAACCGTTCAGTGTGCACATTTTTAATGTGGACTCACTCATTCTAACAGTTCAGTGTGCACACCTCCATGTGGACACAGTCATTCTAACAGTTCAGTGTGCACACCTCCATGTGGGCATACTCATTCTAACAGTTCAGTGTGCACACCTCCATGTGGACACAGTCATTCTAACAGTTCAGTTTGCACAACTCCATGTGGGCACACTCATTCTAACAGTTCAGTGTGCCCACCTCCATGTGGGCACACTCATTCTAACAGTTCAGTGCGCACACCTCCATGTGGGCACACTCATTCTAACAGTTCAGTCTGCACACCTCCATGTGGACACACTCATTCTAACAGTTCAGTGTGCACACCTCCATGTGGCCACACTCATTCTAACAGTTCACTGTGCACACCTCCATGTGGACACACTCATTCTAACAGTTCAGTGTGCACACCTCCATGTGGATAAATTCTAACACTTCAGTGTGCACACCTCCATGTGGACACACTCATTCTAACAGTTCAGTGTGCACACCTCCACAGGGACACACTCATTCTAACAATTCAGTGTGCACACCTCCATGTGGACAAATTCTAACACTTCAGTGTGCACACCTCCATGTGGGCACACTCATTCTAACAGTTCAGTGTGCACACCTACATGTGGACACACTCATTCTAACAGTTCAGTGTGCACATCTCCATGTGGACACACTCATTCTAACAGTTCAGTGTGCACACCTCCATGTGGACGCACTCATTCTAACAGTTCAGTGTGCACACCTCCATGTGGACACACTCATTCTAACAGCTCAGTGTGCACACCTCCACAGGGACACACTCATTCTAACAGTTCAGTGTGCACACCTCCATGAGGGCACAGTCATTCTAACAGTTCAGTGTGCACACCTCCATGTGGACACAGTCATTCTAACAGTTCAGTGTGCACAACTCCATGTGGGCACACTCATTCTAACAGTTCAGTGTGCACACCTCCATGTGGACACACTCATTCTAACAGTTCAGTGTGCACACCTCCATGTGGACATATTCTAACAGTGCAGTGTGCACACCTCCATGTGGACACAGTCATTCTAACAGTTCAGTGTGCACACCTCCATGTGGGCACACTCCTTCTAACAGGTCAGTGTACACACCTCCATGTGGACACACTCATTCTAACAGTTCATTGTGCACATCTCCATGTGGGCAAACTCATTCTAAGAGTTCAGTGTGCACACCTCCATTTGGGCACACTCATTCTAACAGTTCAGTGTGCACACTTAAAATGTGGGCACACTCATTCTAACAGTTCAGTGTGAACACCTCCATGTGGACACACTCATTCTAACAGTTCAGTGTGCACACCTCGATGTGGAAACACTCATTCTAACAGTTCAGTGTGCACATCTCCACAGGGATACACTCATTCTAACAGTTCAGTGTGCACACCTCCATGTGAACACACTCATTCTAACAGTTCAGTGTGCACACCTCCATGTGGGCACACTCATTCTAACAGTTCATTGTGCACACCACCATGTGGACATATTCTAACAGTGCAGTGTGCACACCTCCATGTGGGCACACTCATTCTACAAGTTCAGTGTGCACACCTCAATGTGGACACACTCATTCTAACAGTTCAGTGTGCACACCTCCATGTGGACACACTCATTCTAACAGTTCAGTTTGCACACCTCCATGTGGACACACTCATTCTAACAGTTCAGTGTGCACAACTCCATGTGGGCACACTTATTCTAACAGATCAGTGTGCACACCTACATGTGGACAAATTCTAACACTTCAGTGTGCATACCTCCATGTGGACACACTCATTCTAACATTTCAGTGTGCACACGTCCACAGGGACACACTCATTCTAACAGTTCATTGTGCACACCTCCATGTGGACACACTCATTCTAACAGTTCAGTGTGCACACCTCCATGTGGGCACACTCATTCTAACAGTTCAGTGTGCACACCTCCATGTGGACACACTCATTCTAACATTTCAGTGTGCACACCTCCATGTGGGCACACTCATTCTAACAGTTCAGTATGCACACCTCCATGTGGACACACTCATTCTAACAGTTCAGTGTGCACACCTCCATGTGGGCACACTCATTCTAACAGTTCAGTGTGCACACCTCCATGTGGGCACACTCATTCTAACAGTTCAGTGTGCACAACTCCATGTGGGCACACTCATTCTAACAGTTCAGTCTGCACACCTCCATGTGGACACACTCATTCTAACAGTTCAGTGTGCACACCTCCATGTGGCCACACTCATTCTAACAGTTCAGTGTGCACACCTCCATGTGGACACACTCATTCTAACAGTTCAGTGTGCACACCTCCATGTGGATAAATTCTAACACTTCAGTGTGCACACCTCCATGTGGACATACTCATTCTAATAGTTCAGTGTGCACACCTCCACAGGGACACACTCATTCTAACAGTTCAGTGTGCACACCTCCATGTGGACACACTCATTCTAACAGTTCAGTGTGCACAATTAAAATGTGGGCACACTCATTCTAACAGTTCAGTGTGCACACCTCCATGTGGACACACTCATTCTAACAGTTCACTGTGCACACCTCCATGTGGACACACTCATTCTAACAGTTCAGTGTGCACATCTCCACAGGGATACACTCATTCTAACAGTTCAGTGTGCACACCTCCATGTGGACATATTCTAACAGTTCAGTGTGCACACCTCCATGTGGACACACTCATTCTAACAGTTCAGTGTGCACACCTCCATGTAGACACACTCATTCTAACAGTACAGTGTGCACACCACCACAGGGACACACTCATTCTAACAGTTCAGTGTGCACACCTCCATGTGGGCACACTCATTCTAACAGTTCAGTGTGCACACCTCCATGTGGACACAGTCATTCTAACAGTTCAGTTTGCACAACTCCATGTGGGCACACTCATTCTAACAGTTCAGTGTGCACACCTCCATGTGGGCATACTCATTCTAACAGTACAGTGTGCACACCTCCATGTGGGCACACTCATACTAACAGTTCAGTGTGCACACCTCCATGTGGACACACTCATTATAACAGTTCAGCGTGCACACCTCCATGTGGGCACACTCATTCTATCAGTTCAGTGTGCACACCTCCATGTGGGCACACTCATTCTAACAGTTCAGTCTGCACACCTCCATGTGTGCACACTCATTCTAACACTTCAGTGTGCACACCTCCATGTGGACACACTCATTCTAACAGTTCAGTGTGCACACCTCCATGTGGACAAATTCTAACACTTCAGTGTGCATACCTCCATGTGGACACACTCATTCTAACATTTCAATGTGCACACCTCCACAGGGACACACTCATTCTAACAGTTCAGTGTGCACACCTCCATGTGGACACACTCATTCTAACAGTTCAGTGTGCACACCTCCAGGTGGACACACTCATTCTAACATTTCAGTGTGCACACCTCCATGTGGACACACTCATTCTAACAGCTCAGTGTGCACACCTCCACAGGGACACACTCATTCTAACAGTTCAGTGTGCACACCTCCATGAGGGCACAGTCATTCTAACAGTTCAGTGTGCACACCTCCATGTGGACACAGTCATTCTAACAGTTCAGTGTGCACAACTCCATGTGGGCACACTCATTCTAACAGTTCAGTGTGCACACCTCGATGTGGACACACTCATTCTAACAGTTCAGTGTGCACACCTCCAGGTGGACATATTCTAACAGTGCAGTGTGCACACCTCCATGTGGGCACACTCATTCTAACAGTTCAGTGTGCACACCTCCATGTGGGCACACTCCTTCTAACAGGTCAGTGTACACACCTCCATGTGGACACACTCATTCTAACAGTTCATTGTGCATATCTCCATGTGGGCAAACTCATTCTAAGAGTTCAGTGTGCACACCTCCATTTGGGCACACTCATTCTAACAGTTCAGTGTGCACACTTAAAATGTGGGCACACTCATTCTAACAGTTCAGTGTGAACACCTCCATGTGGACACACTCATTCTAACAGTTCAGTGTGCACACCTCGATGTGGAAACACTCATTCTAACAGTTCAGTGTGCACATCTCCACAGGGATACACTCATTCTAACAGTTCAGTGTGCACACCTCCATGTGGACACACTCATTCTAACAGTTCAGTGTGCACACCTCCATGTGGGCACACTCATTCTAACAGTTCATTGTGCACACCACCAAGTGGACATATTCTAACAGTGCAGTGTGCACACCTCCATGTGGGCACACTCATTCTAAAAGTTCAGTGTGCACACCTCAATGTGGACACACTCATTCTAACAGTTCAGTGTGCACACCTCCATGTGGACACACTCATTCTAACAGTTCAGTGTGCACACCTCCACAGGGACACACTCATTCTAACATTTCAGTGTGCACACCTCCATGTGGACACAGTCATTCTAACAGTTCAGTGTTCACATCTCCATGTGGACACACTCATTCTAACAGTTCAGTTTGCACACCTCCATGTGGACACACTCATTCTAACAGTTCAGTGTGCACAACTCCATGTGGGCACACTTATTCTAACAGTTCAGTGTGCACACCTACATGTGGACAAATTCTAACACTTCAGTGTGCATACCTCCATGTGGACACACTCATTCTAACATTTCAGTGTGCACACCTCCACAGGGACACACTCATTCTAACAGTTCATTGTGCACACCTCCATGTGGACACACTCATTCTAACAGTTCAGTGTGCACACCTCCATGTGGGCACACTCATTCTAACAGTTCAGTGTGCACACCTCCATGTGGACACACTCATTCTAACAGTTCAGTGTGCACACCTCCATGTGGGCACACTCATTCTAACAGTTCAGTATGCACACCTCCATGTGGACACACTCATTCTAACAGTTCAGTGTGTACACATCCACAGGGACACACTCATTCTAACAGTTCAGTGTGCACACCTCCATGTGGGCACACTCATTCTAACAGTTCAGTGTGCACACCTCCATGTGGGCACACTCATTCTAACAGTTCAGTCTGCACACCTCCATGTGGACACACTCATTCTAACAGTTCAGTGTGCACACCTCCATGTGGCCACACTCATTCTAACAATTCAGTGTGCACACCTCCATGTGGACACACTCATTCTAACAGTTCAGTGTGCACACCTCCATGTGGATAAATTCTAACACTTCAGTGTGCACACCTCCATGTGGACATACTCATTCTAATAGTTCAGTGTGCAAACCTCCACAGGGACACACTCATTCTAACAGTTCAGTGTGCACACCTCCATGTGGACACACTCATTCTAACAGTTCAGTGTGCACAATTAAAATGTGGGCACACTCATTCTAACAGTTCAGTGTGCACGCCTCCATGTGGACACACTCATTCTAACAGTTCAGTGTGCACACCTCCAGTTGGAAACACTCATTCTAACAGTTCAGTGTGCACACCTCCACAGGGACACACTCATTCTAACAGTTCAGTGTGCACACCTCCATGTGGACCCAGTCATTCTAACAGATCAGTGTGCACACCTCCATGTGGACAAATTCTAACACTTCAGTGTGCATACCTCCATGTGGACACACTCATTCTAACATTTCAGTGTGCACACCTCCACAGGGACACACTCATTTTAACAGTTCATTGTGCACACCACCATGTGGACACACTCATTCTAACAGTTCAGTGTGCACACCTCCATGTGGGCACACTCATTCTAACAGTTCAGTGTTCACACCTCCATGTGGACACACTCATTCTAACAGTTCAGTGTGCACACCTCCATGTGGGCACACTCATTCTAACAGTTCAGTGTGCACACCTCCATGTGGACACACTCATTCTAACAGTTCAGTGTGCACACCTCCATGTGGACACACTCATTCTAACAGTTCAGTGTGCACACCTCCATGTGGGCACACTCATTCTAACAGTTCAGTGTGCACACCTCCATGTGGACATATTCTAACAGTTCAGTGTGCACACCTCCATGTGGGCACACTCATTCTAAAAGTTCAGTGTGCACACCTCAATGTGGACACACTCATTCTAACAGTTCAGTGTGCACACATCCACAGGGACACACTCATTCTAACAGTTCAGTGTGCACACCTCCATGTGGAAACACTAATTCTAACAGTTCAGTGTGCACATCTCCACAGGGATACACTCATTCTAACAGTTCAGTGTGCACACCTCCATGTGGACACACTCATTCTAACAGTTCAGTGTGCACACCTCCATGTGGGCACACTCATTCTAACAGTTCATTGTGCACACCTCCATGTGGACATATTCTAACAGTGCAGTGTGCACACCTCCATGTGGGCACACTCATTCTAAAAGTTCAGTGTGCACACCTCAATGTGGACACACTCATTCTAACAGTTCAGTGTGCACACCTCCACAGGGACACACTCATTCTAACAGTTCAGTGTTCACACCTCCACAGGGACACACTCATTCTAACAGTTCAGTGTGCACACATCCATGTGGACACAGTCATTCTAACAGTTCAGTGTTCACACCTCCATGTGGACACACTCATTCTAACAGTTCAGTGTGCACACCTACATGTGGACACACTCATTCTAACAGTTCAGTGTGCACACCTCCATGTGGACACACTCATTCTAACAGTTCAGTGTGCACAACTCCATGTGGACAAATTCTAACACTTCAGTGTGCATACCTCCATGTGGACACACTCATTCTAACATTTCAGTGTGCACACCTCCACAGGGACACACTCATTCTAACAGTTCATTGTGCACACCTCCATGTGGACACACTCATTCTAACAGTTCAGTGTGCACACCTCCATGTGGGCACACTCATTCTAACAGTTCAGTGTGCACACCTCCATGTGGACACACTCATTCTAACAGTTCAGTGTGCACACCTCCATGTGGGCACACTCATTCTAACAGTTCAGTGTGCACACTTCCATGTGGACACACTCATTCTAACAGTTCAGTGTGCACACCTCCATGTGGGCACACTCATTCTAACAGTTCAGTGTGCACACCTCCATGTGGGCACACTCATTCTAACAGTTCAGTATGCACACCTCCATGTGGGCACAGTCATTCTAACAGTTCAGTCTGCACACCTCCATGTGGACACACTCATTCTAACAGTTCAGTGTGCACACCTCCATGTGGCCACACTCATTCTAACAGTTCAGTGTGCACACCTCCATGTGGACACACTCATTCTAACAGTTCAGTGTGCACACCTCCATGTGGATAAATTCTAACACTTCAGTGTGCACACCTCCATGTGGACACACTCATTCTAACAGTTCAGTGTGCACACCTCCACAGGGACACACTCATTCTAACAGTTCAGTGTGCACACCTCCATGTGGACACACTCATTCTAACAGTTCAGTGTGCACAATTAAAATGTGGGCACACTCATTCTAACAGTTCATTGTGCAGACCAACATGTGGACACACTCATTCTAACAGTTCAGTGTGCACACCTCCATGTGGGCACACTCATTCTAACAGTTCAGTGTGCACACGTCCATGTGGACACACTCATTCTAACAGTTCAGCGTGCACACCTCCATGTGGCCACACTCATTCTAACAGTTCAGTGTGCACACCTCCATGTGGACACACTCATTCTAACAGTTCAGTGTGCACACCTCAATGTGGATAAAATCTAACACTTCAGGGTGCACACCTCCATGTGGACACACTCATTCTAACAGTTCAGTGTGCACACCTCCACAGGGACACACTCATTCTAACAGTTCAGTGTGCACTACTCCATGTGGACACACTCATTCTAACAGTTCAGTGTGCACAATTAAAATGTGGGCACACTCATTCTAACAGTTCATTGTGCACACCACCATGTGGACACACTCATTCTAACAGTTCAGTGTGCACACCTCCATGTGGGCACACTCATTGTAACAGTTCAGTGTGCACACCTCCATGTGGACACACTCATTCTAACAGTTCAGTGTGCACACCTCCATGTGGGCACACTCATTCTAACAGTTCAGTGAGCACACCTCCATGTGGGCACACTCATTCTAACAGTTCAGTGTGCACACCTCCATGTGGACACACTCATTCTAACAGTTCAGTGTGCACACCTCCATGTGGGCACACTCATTCTAACAGTTCAGTGTGCACACCTCCATGTGGACATATTCTAACAGTTCAGTGTGCACACCTCCATGTGGGCACACTCATTCTAAAAGTTCAGTGTGCACACCTCAATGTGGACACACTCATTCTAACAGTTCAGTGTGCACACCTCCACAGGGACACACTCATTCTAACAGTTCAGTGTGCACACCTCCATGTGGACACAGTCATTCTAACAGTTTAGTGTGCACACCTCTATGTGGACACACTCATTCTAACAGTTCAGTGTGTACACTTCCATGTGGACAAACTCATTCTAACAGTTCAGTGTGCACACCTCCATGTGGACACACTCATTCTAACAGTTCAGTGTGCACACCGCCATGTGGACACACTCATTCTAACAATACAGTGTGCACACCTCCATGTGGACATATTCTAACAGTTCAGTGTGCACACCTCCATGTGGGCACACTCATTCTAACAGTTCAGTGTACACACCTCCATGTGGACACACTCATTCTAACATTTCAGTGTGCACACCTCCATGTGGACACACTCATTCTAACAGTTCAGTGTGCACACCTCCACAGGGATACACTCATTCTAACAGTTCAGTATGCACACTTCCATGTGGACACACTAATTCTAACAGTTCAGTGTGCACACCTCCATGTGGGCACACTCATTCTAACAGTTCAGAGTGCACACTTCCATGTGGACACACTCATTCTAACAGTTCAGTGTGCACACCTCCATGTGGACACACTCAATCTAACAGTTCAGTGTACACACCTCCATGTGGACACACTCATTCTAACAATACAGTGTGCACACCTCCATGTGGACATATTCTAACAGTTCAGTGTGCACACCTCCATGTGGGCACACTCATTCTAAAAGTTCAGTGTGCACACCTCCATGTGGACACACTCATTCTAACAGTTCAGTGTGCACACCTCCATGTGGACACACTCATTCTAACAGTTCAGTGTGCACACCTGCATGTGGACACAATCATTCTAACAGTTCAGTGTGCACACTTCCATGTGGACACACTCATTCTAACAGTTCAGTGTGCACACCTCCATGTGGGCACACTCATTCTAACAGTTCAGTGTACACACCTCCATGTGGACACACTCATTCAAACAGTTCAGTGTGCACACCTCCATGTGGACACACTCATTCTAACAGTTCAGTGTGCACATCTCCACAGGGATACACTCATTCTAACAGTTCAGTGTGCACATCTCCATTTGGACATATTCTAACCGTTCAGTGTGCACACTTTTAATGTGGACACACTCATTCTAACAGTTCATTGTGCACACCTCCATGTGGACACACTCATTCTAACAGTTCAGTGTGCACACCTCCATGTGGGCACACTCATTCTAACAGTTCAGTGTGCACAACTCCATGTGGACACACTCATTCTAACAGTTCAGTGTGCACACCTCCATGTGGGCACACTCATTCTAACAGTTCAGTGTGCACACCTCCATGTGGACACACTCATTCTAACAGTTCAGTGTGCACACCTCCATGTGGGCACACTCATTCTAACAGTTCAGTGTGCACACCTCCATGTGGGCACACTCATTCTAACAGTTCAGTGTGCACACCTCCATGTGGGCACACTCATTCTAACAGTTCAGTCTGCACACCTCCATGTGGACACACTCATTCTAACAGTTCAGTGTGCACACCTCCATGTGGGCACACTCATTCTAACAGTTCAGTGTGCACACCTCCATGTGGACACACTCATTCTAACAGTTCAGTGTGCACACCTCCATGTGGATAAATTCTAACACTTCAGTGTGCACACCTCCATGTGGACACACTCATTGTAACAGTTCAGTGTGCACACCTCCACAGGGACACACTCATTCTAACAGTTCAGTGTGCACTACTCCATGTGGACACACTCATTCTAACAGTTCAGTGTGCACAATTAAAATGTGGGCACACTCATTCTAACAGTTCAGTGTGCACACCACCATGTGGACACACTCATTCTAACAGTTCAGTGTGCACACCTCCATGTGGGCACACTCATTGTAACAGTTCAGTGTGCACACCTCCATGTGGACACACTCATTCTAACAGTTCAGTGTGCACACCTCCATGTGGGCACACTCATTCTAACAGTTCAGTGAGCACACCTCCATGTGGGCACACTCATTCTAACAGTTCAGTGTGCACACCTCCATGTGGACACACTCATTCTAACAGTTCAGTGTGCACACCTCCATGTGGGCACACTCATTCTAACAGTTCAGTGTGCACACCTCCATGTGGACATATTCTAACAGTTCAGTGTGCACACCTCCATGTGGGCACACTCATTCTAAAAGTTCAGTGTGCACACCTCAATGTGGACACACTCATTCTAACAGTTCAGTGTGCACACCTCCACAGGGACACACTCATTCTAACAGTTCAGTGTGCACACCTCCATGTGGACACAGTCATTCTAACAGTTTAGTGTGCACACCTCTATGTGGACACACTCATTCTAACAGTTCAGTGTGTACACTTCCATGTGGACAAACTCATTCTAACAGTTCAGTGTGCACACCTCCATGTGGACACACTCATTCTAACAGTTCAGTGTGCACACCGCCATGTGGACACACTCATTCTAACAATACAGTGTGCACACCTCCATGTGGACATATTCTAACAGTTCAGTGTGCACACCTCCATGTGGGCACACTCATTCTAACAGTTCAGTGTACACACCTCCATGTGGACACACTCATTCTAACATTTCAGTGTGCACACCTCCATGTGGACACACTCATTCTAACAGTTCAGTGTGCACACCTCCACTGGGATACACTCATTCTAACAGTTCAGTGTGCACACATCCATGTGGACACACTCATTCTAACAGTTCAGTGTGCACACCTCCATGTGGGCACACTCATTCTAACAGTTCAGAGTGCACACTTCCATGTGGGCACACTCATTCTAACAGTTCATTGTGCACACCAACATGTGGACACACTCATTCTAACAGTTCAGTGTGCACACCTCCATGTGGGCACACTCATTCTAACAGTTCAGTGTGCACACCTCCATGTGGACACACTCATTCTAACAGTTCAGTGTGCACACCAGCATGTGGGCACACTCATTCTAACAGTTCAGTGTGCACACCTCCATGTGGGCACACTCATTCTAACAGTTCAGTGTGCACACCTCCATGTGGACACACTCATTCTAACAGTTCAGTGTGCACACCTCCATGTGGGCACACTCATTCTAACAGTTCAGTGTGCACACCTCCATGTGGACACACTCATTCTAACAGTTCAGTGTGCACACCTCCATGTGGGCACACTCATTCTAAAAGTTCAGTGTGCACACCTCAATGTGGACACACTCATTCTAACAGTTCAGTGTGAAAACCTCCATGTGTACACACTCATTCTAACAGTTCAGTGTGCACACCTCCATGTGGAAACACTCATTCTAACAGTTCAGTGTGCACATCTCCACAGGGATACACTCATTCTAACAGTTCAGTGTGCACACCTCCATGTGGACACACTCATTCTAACAGTTCAGTGTGCACACCTCCATGTGGGCACACTCATTCTAACAGTTCATTGTGCACACCTCCATGTGGACATATTCTAACAGTGCAGTGTGCACAACTCCATGTGGACACACTCATTCTAACAATACAGTGTGCACACCTCCATGTGGACATATTCTAACAGTTCAGTGTGCACACCTCCATGTGGGCACACTCATTCTAACAGTTCAGTGTACACACCTCCATGTGGACACACTCATTCTAACAGTTCAGTGTGCACACCTCCATGTGGACACACTCATTCTAACAGTTCAGTGTGCACACCTCCACAGGGATACACTCATTCTAACAGTTCAGTGTGCACACATCCATGTGGACACACTCATTCTAACAGTTCAGTGTGCACACCTCCATGTGGGCACACTCATTCTAACAGTTCAATGTGCACACTTCCATGTGGACACACTCATTCTAACAGTTCAGTGTGCACACCTCCATGTGGACACACTCAATCTAACAGTTCAGTGTACACACCTCCATGTGGACACACTCATTCTAACAATACAGTGTGCACACCTCCATGTGGACACACTCAATCTAACAGTTCAGTGTACACACCTCCATGTGGACACACTCATTCTAACAATACAGTGTGCCCACCTCCATGTGGACACACTCATTCTAACAGTTCAGTGTGCACACCTCCATGTGGGCACACTCATTCTAACAGTTCAGTGTGCACACTTAAAATGTGGGCACACTCATTCTAACAGTTCAGTGTGCACACCTCCATTTGGGCACACTCATTCTAACAGTTCAGTGTGCACACTTAAAATGTGGGCACACTCATTCTAACAGTTCAGTGTGCACACCTCCATGTGGAAACACTAATTCTAACAGTTCAGTGTGCACATCTCCAAAGGGATACACTCATTCTAACAGTTCAGTGTGCACACCTCCATGTGGACACACTCATTCTAACAGTTCAGTGTGCACACCTCCATGTGGGCACACTCATTCTAACAGTTCATTGTGCACACCTCCATGTGGACACACTCATTCTAACAGTTCAGTGTGCACACCTCCATGTGGACACACTCATTCTAACAGTTCAGTGTGCACACCTCCATGTGGGCACACTCATTCTAACAGTTCAGTGTGCACACCTCCATGTGGGCACACTCATTCTAACAGTTCAGTGTGCACACCTACATGTGGGCACACTCATTCTAACAGTTCAGTCTGCACACCTCCATGTGGACACACTCATTCTAACAGTTCAGCGTGCACACCTCCATGTGGCCACACTCATTCTAACAGTTCAGTGTGCACACCTCCATGTGGACACACTCATTCTAACAGTTCAGTGTGCACACCTCCATGTGGATAAAATCTAACACTTCAGGGTGCACACCTCCATGTGGACACACTCATTCTAACAGTTCAGTGTGCACACCTCCACAGGGACACACTCATTCTAACAGTTCAGTGTGCACTACTCCATGTGGACACACTCATTCTAACAGTTCAGTGTGCACAATTAAAATGTGGGCACACTCATTCTAACAGTTCATTGTGCACACCACCATGTGGACACACTCATTCTAACAGTTCAGTGTGCACACCTCCATGTGGGCACACTCATTGTAACAGTTCAGTGTGCACACCTCCATGTGGACACACTCATTCTAACAGTTCAGTGTGCACACCTCCATGTGGGCACACTCATTCTAACAGTTCAGTGAGCACACCTCCATGTGGGCACACTCATTCTAACAGTTCAGTGTGCACACCTCCATGTGGACACACTCATTCTAACAGTTCAGTGTGCACACCTCCATGTGGGCACACTCATTCTAACAGTTCAGTGTGCACACCTCCATGTGGACATATTCTAACAGTTCAGTGTGCACACCTCCATGTGGGCACACTCATTCTAAAAGTTCAGTGTGCACACCTCAATGTGGACACACTCATTCTAACAGTTCAGTGTGCACACCTCCACAGGGACACACTCATTCTAACAGTTCAGTGTGCACACCTCCATGTGGACACAGTCATTCTAACAGTTTAGTGTGCACACCTCTATGTGGACACACTCATTCTAACAGTTCAGTGTGTACAATTCCATGTGGACAAACTCATTCTAACAGTTCAGTGTGCACACCTCCATGTGGACACACTCATTCTAACAGTTCAGTGTGCACACCGCCATGTGGACACACTCATTCTAACAATACAGTGTGCACACCTCCATGTGGACATATTCTAACAGTTCAGTGTGCACACCTCCATGTGGGCACACTCATTCTAACAGTTCAGTGTACACACCTCCATGTGGACACACTCATTCTAACATTTCAGTGTTCACACCTCCATGTGGACACACTCATTCTAACAGTTCAGTGTGCACACCTCCACAGGGATACACTCATTCTAACAGTTCAGTATGCACACTTCCATGTGGACACACTCATTCTAACAGTTCAGTGTGCACACCTCCATGTGGGCACACTCATTCTAACAGTTCAGAGTGCACACTTCCATGTGGACACACTCATTCTAACAGTTCAGTGTGCACACCTCCATGTGGACACACTCAATCTAACAGTTCAGTGTACACACCTCCATGTGGACACACTCATTCTAACAATACAGTGTGCACACCTCCATGTGGACATATTCTAACAGTTCAGTGTGCACACCTCCATGTGGGCACACTCATTCTAAAAGTTCAGTGTGCACACCTCCATGTGGACACACTCATTCTAACAGTTCAGTGTGCACACCTCCATGTGGACACACTCATTCTAACAGTTCAGTGTGCACACCTGCATGTGGACACAATCATTCTAACAGTTCAGTGTGCACACTTCCATGTGGACACACTCATTCTAACAGTTCAGTGTGCACACCTCCATGTGGGCACACTCATTCTAACAGTTCAGTGTACACACCTCCATGTGGACACACTCATTCAAACAGTTCAGTGTGCACACCTCCATGTGGACACACTCATTCTAACAGTTCAGTGTGCACATCTCCACAGGGATACACTCATTCTAACAGTTCAGTGTGCACATCTCCATTTGGACATATTCTAACCGTTCAGTGTGCACACTTTTAATGTGGACACACTCATTCTAACAGTTCATTGTGCACACCTCCATGTGGACACACTCATTCTAACAGTTCAGTGTGCACACCTCCATGTGGGCACACTCATTCTAACAGTTCAGTGTGCACAACTCCATGTGGACACACTCATTCTAACAGTTCAGTGTGCACACCTCCATGTGGGCACACTCATTCTAACAGTTCAGTGTGCACACCTCCATGTGGACACACTCATTCTAACAGTTCAGTGTGCACACCTCCATGTGGCCACACTCATTCTAACAGTTCAGTGTGCACACCTCCATGTGGGCACACTCATTCTAACAGTTCAGTGTGCACACCTCCATGTGGGCACACTCATTCTAACAGTTCAGTCTGCACACCTCCATGTGGACACACTCATTCTAACAGTTCAGTGTGCACACCTCCATGTGGGCACACTCATTCTAACAGTTCAGTGTGCACACCTCCATGTGGACACACTCATTCTAACAGTTCAGTGTGCACACCTCCATGTGGATAAATTCTAACACTTCAGTGTGCACACCTCCATGTGGACACACTCATTGTAACAGTTCAGTGTGCACACCTCCACAGGGACACACTCATTCTAACAGTTCAGTGTGCACTACTCCATGTGGACACACTCATTCTAACAGTTCAGTGTGCACAATTAAAATGTGGGCACACTCATTCTAACAGTTCAGTGTGCACACCACCATGTGGACACACTCATTCTAACAGTTCAGTGTGCACACCTCCATGTGGGCACACTCATTGTAACAGTTCAGTGTGCACACCTCCATGTGGACACACTCATTCTAACAGTTCAGTGTGCACACCTCCATGTGGGCACACTCATTCTAACAGTTCAGTGTGCACACCTCCATGTGGACACACTCATTCTAACAGTTCAGTGTGCACACCTCCATGTTGGCACACTCATTCTAACAGTTCAGTGTGCACACCTCCATGTGGACATATTCTAACAGTTCAGTGTGCACACCTCCATGTGGGCACACTCATTCTAAAAGTTCAGTGTGCACACCTCAATGTGGACACACTCATTCTAACAGTTCAGTGTGCACACCTCCACAGGGACACACTCATTCTAACAGTTCAGTGTGCACACCTCCATGTGGACACAGTCATTCTAACAGTTTAGTGTGCACACCTCTATGTGGACACACTCATTCTAACAGTTCAGTGTGTACACTTCCATGTGGACAAACTCATTCTAACAGTTCAGTGTGCACACCTCCATGTGGACACACTCATTCTAACAGTTCAGTGTGCACACCGCCATGTGGACACACTCATTCTAACAATACAGTGTGCACACCTCCATGTGGACATATTCTAACAGTTCAGTGTGCACACCTCCATGTGGGCACACTCATTCTAACAGTTCAGTGTACACACCTCCATGTGGACACACTCATTCTAACATTTCAGTGTGCACACCTCCATGTGGACACACTCATTCTAACAGTTCAGTGTGCACACCTCCACTGGGATACACTCATTCTAACAGTTCAGTGTGCACACATCCATGTGGACACACTCATTCTAACAGTTCAGTGTGCACACCTCCATGTGGGCACACTCATTCTAACAGTTCAGAGTGCACACTTCCATGTGGACACACTCATTCTAACAGTTCAGTGTGCACACCTCCATGTGGACACACTCAATCTAACAGTTCAGTGTACACACCTCCATGTGGACACACTCATTCTAACAATACAGTGTGCACACCTCCATGTGGACATATTCTAACAGTTCAGTGTGCACACCTCCATGTGGGCACACTCATTCTAAAAGTTCAGTGTGCACACCTCCATGTGGACACACTCATTCTAACAGTTCAGTGTGCACACCTCCATGTGGACACACTCATTCTAACAGTTCAGTGTGCACACCTGCATGTGGACACAATCATTCTAACAGTTCAGTGTGCACACTTCCATGTGGACACACTCATTCTAACAGTTCAGTGTGCACACCTCCATGTGGGCACACTCATTCTAACAGTTCAGTGTACACACCTCCATGTGGACACACTCATTCAAACAGTTCAGTGTGCACACCTCCATGTGGACACACTCATTCTAACAGTTCAGTGTGCACATCTCCACAGGGATACACTCATTCTAACAGTTCAGTGTGCACATCTCCATTTGGACATATTCTAACCGTTCAGTGTGCACACTTTTAATGTGGACACACTCATTCTAACAGTTCAGTGTGCACACCTCCATGTAGACACACTCATTCTAACAGTTCAGTGTGCACATCTCCACAGGGATACACTCATTCTAACAGTTCAGTGTGCACATCTCCATTTGGACATATTCTAACCGTTCAGTGTGCACACTTTTAATGTGGACACACTCATTCTAACAGTTCACTGTGCACACCTCCATGTGGACACAGTCATTCTAACAGTTCAGTGTTCACACCTCCATGTGGACACACTCATTCTAACAGTTCAGTGTGCACACCTCCATGTGGACACACTCATTCTAACAGTTCAGTGTGCACACCTCCATGTGGACACACTCATTCTAACAGTTCAGTGTGCACACCTATATGTGGACAAATTCTAACACTTCAGTGTGCATACCTCCATGTGGACACACTCATTCTAACATTTCAGTGTGCACACCTCCACAGGGACACACTCATTCTAACAGTTCATTGTGCACACCTCCATGTGGACACACTCATTCTAACAGTTCAGTGTGCACACCTCCATGTGGGCACACTCATTCTAACAGTTCAGTGTGCACACCTCCATGTGGACACACTCATTCTAACAGTTCAGTGTGCACACCTCCATGTGGGCACAGTCATTCTAACAGTTCAGTGTGCACACCTCCATGTGGACACACTCATTCTAACAGTTCAGTGTGCACACCTCCATGTGGGCACACTCATTCTAACAGTTCAGTGTGCACACCTCCATGTGGACACACTCATTCTAACAGTTCAGTGTGCACACCTCCATGTGGGCACACTCATTCTAAAAGTTCAGTGTGCACAACTCCATGTGGACACACTCATTCTAACAGTTCAGTGTGCACACCTCCATGTGGGCACACTCATTCTAACAGTTCAGTGTGCACACCTCCATGTGGACACACTCATTCTAACAGTTCAGTGTGCACACCTCCATGTGGGCACACTCATTCTAACAGTTCAGTGTGCACACCTCCATGTGGGCACACTCATTCTTACAGTTCAGTGTGCACACCTCCATGTGGGCACACTCATTCTAACAGTTCAGTCTGCACACCTCCATGTGGACACACTCATTCTAACAGTTCAGTGTGCACACCTCCATGTGGGCACACTCATTCTAACAGTTCAGTGTGCACACCTCCATGTGGACACACTCATTCTAACAGTTCAGTGTGCACACCTCCATGTGGATAAATTCTAACACTTCAGTGTGCACACCTCCATGTGGACACACTCATTGTAACAGTTCAGTGTGCACACCTCCACAGGGACACACTCATTCTAACAGTTCAGTGTGCACTACTCCATGTGGACACACTCATTCTAACAGTTCAGTGTGCACAATTAAAATGTGGGCACACTCATTCTAACAGTTCAGTGTGCACACCACCATGTGGACACACTCATTCTAACAGTTCAGTGTGCACACCTCCATGTGGGCACACTCATTGTAACAGTTCAGTGTGCACACCTCCATGTGGACACACTCATTCTAACAGTTCAGTGTGCACACCTCCATGTGGGCACACTCATTCTAACAGTTCAGTGAGCACACCTCCATGTGGGCACACTCATTCTAACAGTTCAGTGTGCACACCTCCATGTGGACACACTCATTCTAACAGTTCAGTGTGCACACCTCCATGTTGGCACACTCATTCTAACAGTTCAGTGTGCACACCTCCATGTGGACATATTCTAACAGTTCAGTGTGCACACCTCCATGTGGGCACACTCATTCTAAAAGTTCAGTGTGCACACCTCAATGTGGACACACTCATTCTAACAGTTCAGTGTGCACACCTCCACAGGGACACACTCATTCTAACAGTTCAGTGTGCACACCTCCATGTGGACACAGTCATTCTAACAGTTTAGTGTGCACACCTCTATGTGGACACACTCATTCTAACAGTTCAGTGTGTACACTTCCATGTGGACAAACTCATTCTAACAGTTCAGTGTGCACACCTCCATGTGGACACACTCATTCTAACAGTTCAGTGTGCACACCGCCATGTGGACACACTCATTCTAACAATACAGTGTGCACACCTCCATGTGGACATATTCTAACAGTTCAGTGTGCACACCTCCATGTGGGCACACTCATTCTAACAGTTCAGTGTACACACCTCCATGTGGACACACTCATTCTAACATTTCAGTGTGCACACCTCCATGTGGACACACTCATTCTAACAGTTCAGTGTGCACACCTCCACTGGGATACACTCATTCTAACAGTTCAGTGTGCACACATCCATGTGGACACACTCATTCTAACAGTTCAGTGTGCACACCTCCATGTGGGCACACTCATTCTAACAGTTCAGAGTGCACACTTCCATGTGGACACACTCATTCTAACAGTTCAGTGTGCACACCTCCATGTGGACACACTCAATCTAACAGTTCAGTGTACACACCTCCATGTGGACACACTCATTCTAACAATACAGTGTGCACACCTCCATGTGGACATATTCTAACAGTTCAGTGTGCACACCTCCATGTGGGCACACTCATTCTAAAAGTTCAGTGTGCACACCTCCATGTGGACACACTCATTCTAACAGTTCAGTGTGCACACCTCCATGTGGACACACTCATTCTAACAGTTCAGTGTGCACACCTGCATGTGGACACAATCATTCTAACAGTTCAGTGTGCACACTTCCATGTGGACACACTCATTCTAACAGTTCAGTGTGCACACCTCCATGTGGGCACACTCATTCTAACAGTTCAGTGTACACACCTCCATGTGGACACACTCATTCAAACAGTTCAGTGTGCACACCTCCATGTGGACACACTCATTCTAACAGTTCAGTGTGCACATCTCCACAGGGATACACTCATTCTAACAGTTCAGTGTGCACATCTCCATTTGGACATATTCTAACCGTTCAGTGTGCACACTTTTAATGTGGACACACTCATTCTAACAGTTCAGTGTGCACACCTCCATGTAGACACACTCATTCTAACAGTTCAGTGTGCACATCTCCACAGGGATACACTCATTCTAACAGTTCAGTGTGCACATCTCCATTTGGACATATTCTAACCGTTCAGTGTGCACACTTTTAATGTGGACACACTCATTCTAACAGTTCATTGTGCACACCTCCATGTGGACACAGTCATTCTAACAGTTCAGTGTTCACACCTCCATGTGGACACACTCATTCTAACAGTTCAGTGTGCACACCTCCATGTGGACACACTCATTCTAACAGTTCAGTGTGCACACCTCCATGTGGACACACTCATTCTAACAGTTCAGTGTGCACACCTATATGTGGACAAATTCTAACACTTCAGTGTGCATACCTCCATGTGGACACACTCATTCTAACATTTCAGTGTGCACACCTCCACAGGGACACACTCATTCTAACAGTTCATTGTGCACACCTCCATGTGGACACACTCATTCTAACAGTTCAGTGTGCACACCTCCATGTGGGCACACTCATTCTAACAGTTCAGTGTGCACACCTCCATGTGGGCACACTCATTCTAACAGTTCAGTGTGCACACCTCCATGTGGGCACACTCATTCTAACAGTTCAGTCTGCACACCTCCATGTGGACACACTCATTCTAACAGTTCAGTGTGCACACCTCCATGTGGCCACACTCATTCTAACAGTTCAGTGTGCACACCTCCATGTGGACACACTCATTCTAACATTTCAGTGTGCACACCTCCACAGGGACACACTCATTCTAACAGTTCAGTGTGCACACCTCCATGTGGACACACTCATTCTAACAGTTCAGTGTGCACAATTAAAATGTGGGCACACTCATTCTAACAGTTCATTGTGCACACCACCATGTGGACACACTCATTCTAACAGTTCAGTGTGCACACCTCCATGTGGGCACACTCATTCTAACAGTTCAGTGTGCACACCTCCATGTGGGCACACTCATTCTAACAGTTCAGTGTGCACACCTCCATGTGGGCACACTCATTCTAACAGTTCAGTGTGCACACCTCCATGTGGACACACTCATTCTAACAGTTCAGTGTGCACACCTCCATGTGGGCACACTCATTCTAACAGTTCAGTGTGCACACCTCCATGTGGACACACTCATTCTAACAGTTCAGTGTGCACACCTCCATGTGGGCACACTCATTCTAAAAGTTCAGTGTGCACACCTCCACAGGGATACACTCATTCTAACAGTTCAGTGTGCACACATCCATGTGGACACACTCATTCTAACAATTCAGTGTGCACACCTCCATGTGGACATATTCTAACAGTTCAGTGTGCACACCTCCATGTGGGCACACTCATTCTAACAGTTCAGTGTGCACACCTCCATGTGGACACACTCATTCTAACAATACAGTGTGCACACCTCCATGTGGACATATTCTAACAGTTCAGTGTGCACACCTCCATGTGGGCACACTCATTCTAAAAGTTCAGTGTGCACACCTCCATGTGGACACACTCATTCTAACAGTTCAGTGTGCACACCTCCATGTGGACATATTCTAACAGTTCAGTGTGCACACCTCCATGTGGGCACACTCATTCTAAAAGTTCAGTGTGCACACCTCCATGTGGACACACTCATTCTAACAGTTCAGTGTGCACACCTCCATGTGGACACACTCATTCTAACAGTTCAGTGTGCACACCTGCATGTGGACACAATCATTCTAACATTTCAGTGTGCACACTTCCATGTGGACACACTCATTCTAACAGTTCAGTGTGCACACCTCCATGTGGGCACAGTCATTCTAACAGTTCAGTGTACACACCTCCAGGTGGACACACTCATTCAAACAGTTCAGTGTGCACACCTCCATGTGGACACACTCATTCTAACAGGTCAGTGTGCACATCTCCACAGGGATACACTCATTCTAACAGTTCAGTGTGCATATCTCCATTTGGACATATTCTAACCGTTCAGTGTGCACATTTTAATGTGGACACACTCATTCTAACAGTTCAGTGTGCACACCTCCATGTAGACACACTCATTCTAACAGTACAATGTGCACACCACCACAGGGACACACTCATTCTAACAGTTCAGTGTGCACACCTCCATGTGGCACACTCATTCTAACAGTTCAGTGTGCACACCTCCATGTGGACACAGTCATTCTAACAGTTCAGTTTGCACAACTCCATGTGGGCACACTCATTCTAACAGTTCAGTGTGCACACCTCCATGTGGGCACACTCATTCTAACAGTTCAGTGCGCACACCTCCATGTGGGCACACTCATTCTAACAGTTCAGTCTGCACACCTCCATGTGGACACACTCATTCTAACAGTTCAGTGTGCACACCTCCATGTGGCCACACTCATTCTAACAGTTCAGTGTGCACACCTCCATGTGGACACACTCATTCTAACAGTTCAGTGTGCACACCTCCATGTGGATAAATTCTAACACTTCAGTGTGCACACCTCCATGTGGACACACTCATTCTAACAGTTCAGTGTGCACACCTCCACAGGGACACACTCATTCTAACAATTCAGTGTGCACACCTCCATGTGGACAAATTCTAACACTTCAGTGTGCACACCTCCATGTGGGCACACTCATTCTAACAGTTCAGTGTGCACACCTACATGTGGACACACTCATTCTAACAGTTCAGTGTGCACACCTCCATGTGGACACACTCATTCTAACAGTTCAGTGTGCACACCTCCATGTGGGCACACTCATTCTAACAGTTCAGTGTTCACACCTCCATGTGGACAAATTCTAACACTTCAGTGTGCACACCTCCATGTGGGCACACTCATTCTAACAGTTCAGTGTGCACACCTCCATGTGGACACACTCATTCTAACAGTTCAGTGTGCACAACTACATGTGGGCACACTCATTCTAACAGTTCAGTGTGCACACCTCCATGTGGACAAATTCTAACACTTCAGTGTGCACACCTCCATGTGGGCACACTCATTCTAACAGTTCAGTGTGCACACCTCCATGTGGGCACACTCATTCTAACAGTTCAGTGTGCACACCTCCATGTGGGCACACTCATTCTAAGAGTTCAGTCTGCACACCTCCATGTGGGCAAACTCATTCTAACAGTTCAGTGTGCACACCTCCATGTGGCCACACTAATTCTAACAGAACAGTGTGCACAGCTCCATGTGGACACACTCATTCTAACAGTTCAGTGTGCACACCTCCATGTGGACACACTCATTCTACCAGTTCAGTGTGCACACCTCCATGTGGACACACTCATTCTAACATTTCAGTGTGCACACCTCCACAGGTATACACTCATTCTAACAGTTCAGTGTGCACACCTCCATGTGGACACACTCATTCTAACAGTTCAGTGTGCACACCTCCACAGGGACACACTCATTCTAACAGTTCAGTGTGCACACCTCCATGTGGACACAGTCATTCTAACAGTGCAGTGTGCACACCTCCATGTGGGCACACTCATTCTAACAGTTCAGTGTGCACACCTCCATGTGGGCACACTCCTTCTAACAGGTCAGTGTACACACCTCCATGAGGACACACTCATTCTAACAGTTCATTGTGCACTTCTCCATGTGGGCAAACTCATTCTAACAGTTCAGTGTGCACACCTCCATTTGGGCACACTCATTCTAACAGTTCAGTGTGCACACTTAAAATGTGGGCACACTCATTCTAACAGTACAGTGTGCACACCTCCATGTGGAAACACTAATTCTAACAGTTCAGTGTGCACATCTCCAAAGGGATACACTCATTCTAACAGTTCAGTGTGCACACCTCCATGTGGACACACTCATTCTAACAGTTCAGTGTGCACACCTCCATGTGGGCACACTCATTCTAACAGTTCATTGTGCACACCTCCATGTGGACATATTCTAACAGTGCAGTGTGCACACCTCCATGTGGGCACACTCATTCTAAAAGTTCAGTGTGCACACCTCAATGTGGACACACTCATTCTAACAGTTCAGTGTGCACACCTCCATGTGGACACACTCATTCTAACAGTTCAGTGTGCACACCTCCACAGGGACACACTCATTCTAACAGTTCACTGTGCACACCTCCATGTGGACACAGTCATTCTAACAGTTCAGTGTTCACACCTCCATGTGGACACACTCATTCTAACAGTTCAGTGTGCACACCTCCATGTGGACACACTCATTCTAACAGTTCAGTGTGCACACCTCCATGTGGACACACTCATTCTAACAGTTCAGTGTGCACACCTACATGTGGACAAATTCTAACACTTCAGTGTGCATACCTCCATATGGACACACTCATTCTAACATTTCAGTGTGCACACCTCCACAGGGACACACTCATTCTAACAGTTCATTGTGCACACCTCCATGTGGACACACTCATTCTAACAGTTCAGTGTGCACACCTCCATGTGGGCACACTCATTCTAACAGTTCAGTGTGCACACCTCCATGTGGACACACTCATTCTAACAGTTCAGTGTGCACACCTCCATGTGGGCACACTCATTCTAACAGTTCAGTGTGCACACCTCCATGTGGACACACTCATTCTAACAGTTCAGTGTGCACACCTCCATGTGGGCACACTCATTCTAACAGTTCAGTGTGCACACCTCCATGTGGGCACACTCATTCTAACAGTTCAGTGTGCACACCTCCATGTGGGCACACTCATTCTAACAGTTCAGTCTGCACACCTCCATGTGGACACACTAATTCTAACAGTTCAGTGTGCACACCTCCATGTGGCCACACTCATTCTAACAGTTCAGTGTGCACACCTCCATGTGGACACACTCATTCTAACAGTTCAGTGTGCACAATTAAAATGTGGGCACACTCATTCTAACAGTTCACTGTGCACACCACCATGTGGACACACTCATTCTAACAGTTCAGTGTGCACACCTCCATGTGGGCACACTCATTGTAACAGTTCAGTGTGCACACCTCCATGTGGACACACTCATTCTAACAGTTCAGTGTGCACACCTCCATGTGGGCACACTCATTCTAACAGTTCAGTGAGCACACCTCCATGTGGGCACACTCATTCTAACAGTTCAGTGTGCAAACCTCCATGTGGACACACTCATTCTAACAGTTCAGTGTGCACACCTCCATGTGGGCACACTCATTCTAACAGTTCAGTGTGCACACCTCCATGTGGACATATTCTAACAGTTCAGTGTGCACACCTCCATGTGGGCACACTCATTCTAAAAGTTCAGTGTGCACACCTCAATGTGGACACACTCATTCTAACAGTTCAGTGTGCACACCTCCACAGGGACACACTCATTCTAACAGTTCAGTGTGCACACCTCCATGTGGACACAGTCATTCTAACAGTTTAGTGTGCACATCTCTATGTGGACACACTCATTCTAACAGTTCACTGTGCACATCTCCACAGGGATACACTCATTCTAACAGTTCAGTGTGCACATCTCCATTTGGACATATTCTAACCGTTCAGTGTGCACATTTTTAATGTGGACTCACTCATTCTAACAGTTCAGTGTGCACACCTCCATGTGGACACAGTCATTCTAACAGTTCAGTGTGCACACCTCCATGTGGGCATACTCATTCTAACAGTTCAGTGTGCACACCTCCATGTGGACACAGTCATTCTAACAGTTCAGTTTGCACAACTCCATGTGGGCACACTCATTCTAACAGTTCAGTGTGCCCACCTCAATGTGGGCACACTCATTCTAACAGTTCAGTGCGCACACCTCCATGTGGGCACACTCATTCTAACAGTTCAGTCTGCACACCTCCATGTGGACACACTCATTCTAACAGTTCAGTGTGCACACCTCCAAGTGGCCACACTCATTCTAACAGTTCACTGTGCACACCTCCATGTGGACACACTCATTCTAACAGTTCAGTGTGCACACCTCCATGTGGATAAATTCTAACACTTCAGTGTGCACACCTCCATGTGGACACACTCATTCTAACAGTTCAGTGTGCACACCTCCACAGGGACACACTCATTCTAACAATTCAGTGTGCACACCTCCATGTGGACAAATTCTAACACTTCAGTGTGCACACCTCCATGTGAGCACACTCATTCTAACAGTTCAGTGTGCACATCTCCATGTGGACACACTCATTCTAACAGTTCAGTGTGCACACCTCCATGTGGACACACTCATTCTAACAGTTCAGTGTGCACACCTCCATGTGGACACACTCATTCTAACAGCTCAGTGTGCACACCTCCACAGGGACACACTCATTCTAACAGTTCAGTGTGCACACCTCCATGAGGGCACAGTCATTCTAACAGTTCAGTGTGCACACCTCCATGTGGACACAGTCATTCTAACAGTTCAGTGTGCACAACTCCATGTGGGCACACTCATTCTAACAGTTCAGTGTGCACACCTCCATGTGGACACACTCATTCTAACAGTTCAGTGTGCACACCTCCATGTGGACATATTCTAACAGTGCAGTGTGCACACCTCCATGTGGACACAGTCATTCTAACAGTTCAGTGTGCACACCTCCATGTGGGCACACTCCTTCTAACAGGTCAGTGTACACACCTCCATGTGGACACACTCATTCTAACAGTTCATTGTGCACATCTCCATGTGGGCAAACTCATTCTAAGAGTTCAGTGTGCACACCTCCATTTGGGCACACTCATTCTAACAGTTCAGTGTGCACACTTAAAATGTGGGCACACTCATTCTAACAGTTCAGTGTGAACACCTCCATGTGGACACACTCATTCTAACAGTTCAGTGTGCACACCTCCATGTGGAAACACTCATTCTAACAGTTCAGTGAGCACATCTCCACAGGGATACACTCATTCTAACAGTTCAGTGTGCACACCTCCATGTGAACACACTCATTCTAACAGTTCAGTGTGCACACCTCCATGTGGGCACACTCATTCTAACAGTTCATTGTGCACACCACCATGTGGACATATTCTAACAGTGCAGTGTGCACACCTCCATGTGGGCACACTCATTCTAAAAGTTCAGTGTGCACACCTCAATGTGGACACACTCATTCTAACAGTTCAGTGTGCACACCTCCATGTGGACACACTCATTCTAACAGTTCAGTTTGCACACCTCCATGTGGACACACTCATTCTAACAGTTCAGTGTGCACAACTCCATGTGGGCACACTTATTCTAACAGATCAGTGTGCACACCTACATGTGGACAAATTCTAACACTTCAGTGTGCATACCTCCATGTGGACACACTCATTCTAACATTTCAGTGTGCACACCTCCACAGGGACACACTCATTCTAACAGTTCATTGTGCACACCTCCATGTGGACACACTCATTCTAACAGTTCAGTGTGCACACCTCCATGTGGGCACACTCATTCTAACAGTTCAGTGTGCACACCTCCATGTGGACACACTCATTCTAACATTTCAGTGTGCACACCTCCATGTGGGCACACTCATTCTAACAGTTCAGTATGCACACCTCCATGTGGACACACTCATTCTAACAGTTCAGTGTGCACACCTCCATGTGGGCACACTCATTCTAACAGTTCAGTGTGCACACCTCCATGTGGCCACACTCATTCTAACAGTTCAGTGTGCACACCTCCATGTGGGCACACTCATTCTAACAGTTCAGTCTGCACACCTCCATGTGGACACACTCATTCTAACAGTTCAGTGTGCACACCTCCATGTGGCCACACTCATTCTAACAGTTCAGTGTGCACACCTCCATGTGGACACACTCATTCTAACAGTTCAGTGTGCACACCTCCATGTGGATAAATTCTAACACTTCAGTGTGCACACCTCCATGTGGACATACTCATTCTAATAGTTCAGTGTGCACACCTCCACAGGGACACACTCATTCTAACAGTTCAGTGTGCACACCTCCATGTGGACACACTCATTCTAACAGTTCAGTGTGCACAATTAAAATGTGGGCACACTCATTCTAACAGTTCAGTGTGCACACCTCCATGTGGACACACTCATTCTAACAGTTCACTGTGCACACCTCCATGTGGACACACTCATTCTAACAGTTCAGTGTGCACATCTCCACAGGGATACACTCATTCTAACAGTTCAGTGTGCACACCTCCATGTGGACATATTCTAACAGTTCAGTGTGCACACCTCCATGTGGACACACTCATTCTAACAGTTCAGTGTGCACACCTCCATGTAGACACACTCATTCTAACAGTACAGTGTGCACACCACCACAGGGACACACTCATTCTAACAGTTCAGTGTGCACACCTCCATGTGGGCACACTCATTCTAACAGTTCAGTGTGCACACCTCCATGTGGACACAGTCATTCTAACAGTTCAGTTTGCACAACTCCATGTGGGCACACTCATTCTAACAGTTCAGTGTGCACACCTCCATGTGGGCATACTCATTCTAACAGTACAGTGTGCACACCTCCATGTGGGCACACTCATACTAACAGTTCAGTGTGCACACCTCCATGTGGACACACTCATTATAACAGTTCAGTGTGCACACCTCCATGTGGGCACACTCATTCTATCAGTTCAGTGTGCACACCTCCATGTGGGCACACTCATTCTAACAGGTCAGTGTGCACACCTCCATGTGGGCACACTCATTCTAACAGTTCAGTCTGCACACCTCCATGTGTGCACACTCATTCTAACACTTCAGTGTGCACACCTCCATGTGGACACACTAATTCTAACAGTTCAGTGTGCACACCTCCATGTGGACAAATTCTAACACTTCAGTGTGCATACCTCCATGTGGACACACTCATTCTAACATTTCAATGTGCACACCTCCACAGGGACACACTCATTCTAACAGTTCAGTGTGCACACCTCCATGTGGACACACTCATTCTAACAGTTCAGTGTGCACACCTCCATGTGGACACACTCATTCTAACATTTCAGTGTGCACACCTCCATGTGGACACACTCATTCTAACAGCTCAGTGTGCACACCTCCACAGGGACACACTCATTCTAACAGTTCAGTGTGCACACCTCCATGAGGGCACAGTCATTCTAACAGTTCAGTGTGCACACCTCCATGTGGACACAGTCATTCTAACAGTTCAGTGTGCACAACTCCATGTGGGCACACTCATTCTAACAGTTCAGTGTGCACACCTCGATGTGGACACACTCATTCTAACAGTTCAGTGTGCACACCTCCAGGTGGACATATTCTAACAGTGCAGTGTGCACACCTCCATGTGGGCACACTCATTCTAACAGTTCAGTGTGCACACCTCCATGTGGGCACACTCCTTCTAACAGGTCAGTGTACACACCTCCATGTGGACACACTCATTCTAACAGTTCATTGTGCATATCTCCATGTGGGCAAACTCATTCTAAGAGTTCAGTGTGCACACCTCCATTTGGGCACACTCATTCTAACAGTTCAGTGTGCACACTTAAAATGTGGGCACACTCATTCTAACAGTTCAGTGTGAACACCTCCATGTGGACACACTCATTCTAACAGTTCAGTGTGCACACCTCCATGTGGAAACACTCATTCTAACAGTTCAGTGTGCACATCTCCACAGGGATACACTCATTCTAACAGTTCAGTGTGCACACCTCCATGTGGACACACTCATTCTAACAGTTCAGTGTGCACACCTCCATGTGGGCACACTCATTCTAACAGTTCATTGTGCACACCACCATGTGGACATATTCTAACAGTGCAGTGTGCACACCTCCATGTGGGCACACTCATTCTAAAAGTTCAGTGTGCACACCTCAATGTGGACACACTCATTCTAACAGTTCAGTGTGCACACCTCCATGTGGACACACTCATTCTAACAGTTCAGTGTGCACACCTCCACAGGGACACACTCATTCTAACATTTCAGTGTGCACACCTCCATGTGGACACAGTCATTCTAACAGTTCAGTGTTCACACCTCCATGTGGACACACTCATTCTAACAGTTCAGTTTGCACACCTCCATGTGGACACACTCATTCTAACAGTTCAGTGTGCACAACTCCATGTGGGCACACTTATTCTAACAGTTCAGTGTGCACACCTACATGTGGACAAATTCTAACACTTCAGTGTGCATACCTCCATGTGGACACACTCATTCTAACATTTCAGTGTGCACACCTCCACAGGGACACACTCATTCTAACAGTTCATTGTGCACACCTCCATGTGGACACACTCATTCTAACAGTTCAGTGTGCACACCTCCATGTGGGCACACTCATTCTAACAGTTCAGTGTGCACACCTCCATGTGGACACACTCATTCTAACATTTCAGTGTGCACACCTCCATGTGGGCACACTCATTCTAACAGTTCAGTATGCACACCTCCATGTGGACACACTCATTCTAACAGTTCAGTGTGCACACATCCACAGGGACACACTCATTCTAACAGTTCAGTGTGCACACCTCCATGTGGGCACACTCATTCTAACAGTTCAGTGTGCACACCTCCATGTGGGCACACTCATTCTAACAGTTCAGTCTGCACACCTCCATGTGGACACACTCATTCTAACAGTTCAGTGTGCACACCTCCATGTGGCCACACTCATTCTAACAATTCAGTGTGCACACCTCCATGTGGACACACTCATTCTAACAGTTCAGTGTGCACACCTCCATGTGGATAAATTCTAACACTTCAGTGTGCACACCTCCATGTGGACATACTCATTCTAATAGTTCAGTGTGCACACCTCCACAGAGACACACTCATTCTAACAGTTCAGTGTGCACACCTCCATGTGGACACACTCATTCTAACAGTTCAGTGTGCACAATTAAAATGTGGGCACACTCATTCTAACAGTTCAGTGTGCACGCCTCCATGTGGACACACTCATTCTAACATTTCAGTGTGCACACCTCCAGTTGGAAACACTCATTCTAACAGTTCAGTGTGCACACCTCCACAGGGACACACTCATTCTAACAGTTCAGTGTGCACACCTCCATGTGGACCCAGTCATTCTAACAGATCAGTGTGCACACCTCCATGTGGACAAATTCTAACACTTCAGTGTGCATACCTCCATGTGGACACACTCATTCTAACATTTCAGTGTGCACACCTCCACAGGGACACACTCATTTTAACAGTTCATTGTGCACACCACCATGTGGACACACTCATTCTAACAGTTCAGTGTGCACACCTCCATGTGGGCACACTCATTCTAACAGTTCAGTGTTCACACCTCCATGTGGACACACTCATTCTAACAGTTCAGTGTGCACACCTCCATGTGGGCACACTCATTCTAACAGTTCAGTGTGCACACCTCCATGTGGACACACTCATTCTAACAGTTCAGTGTGCACACCTCCATGTGGGCACACTCATTCTAACAGTTCAGTGTGCACACCTCCATGTGGGCACACTCATTCTAACAGTTCAGTGTGCACACCTCCATGTGGGCACACTCATTCTAACAGTTCAGTCTGCACACCTCCATGTGGACACACTAATTCTAACAGTTCAGTGTGCACACCTCCATGTGGCCACACTCATTCTAACAGTTCAGTGTGCACACCTCCATGTGGACACACTCATTCTAACAGTTCAGTGTGCACAATTAAAATGTGGGCACACTCATTCTAACAGTTCACTGTGCACACCACCATGTGGACACACTCATTCTAACAGTTCAGTGTGCACACCTCCATGTGGGCACACTCATTGTAACAGTTCAGTGTGCACACCTCCATGTGGACACACTCATTCTAACAGTTCAGTGTGCACACCTCCATGTGGGCACACTCATTCTAACAGTTCAGTGAGCACACCTCCATGTGGGCACACTCATTCTAACAGTTCAGTGTGCACACCTCCATGTGGACACACTCATTCTAACAGTTCAGTGTGCACACCTCCATGTGGGCACACTCATTCTAACAGTTCAGTGTGCACACCTCCATGTGGACATATTCTAACAGTTCAGTGTGCACACCTCCATGTGGGCACACTCATTCTAAAAGTTCAGTGTGCACACCTCAATGTGGACACACTCATTCTAACAGTTCAGTGTGCACACCTCCACAGGGACACACTCATTCTAACAGTTCAGTGTGCACACCTCCATGTGGACACAGTCATTCTAACAGTTTAGTGTGCACATCTCTATGTGGACACACTCATTCTAACAGTTCAGTGTGCACATCTCCACAGGGATACACTCATTCTAACAGTTCAGTGTGCACATCTCCATTTGGACATATTCTAACCGTTCAGTGTGCACATTTTTAATGTGGACTCACTCATTCTAACAGTTCAGTGTGCACACCTCCATGTGGACACAGTCATTCTAACAGTTCAGTGTGCACACCTCCATGTGGGCATACTCATTCTAACAGTTCAGTGTGCACACCTCCATGTGGACACAGTCATTCTAACAGTTCAGTTTGCACAACTCCATGTGGGCACACTCATTCTAACAGTTCAGTGTGCCCACCTCAATGTGGGCACACTCATTCTAACAGTTCAGTGCGCACACCTCCATGTGGGCACACTCATTCTAACAGTTCAGTCTGCACACCTCCATGTGGACACACTCATTCTAACAGTTCAGTGTGCACACCTCCAAGTGGCCACACTCATTCTAACAGTTCACTGTGCACACCTCCATGTGGACACACTCATTCTAACAGTTCAGTGTGCACACCTCCATGTGGATAAATTCTAACACTTCAGTGTGCACACCTCCATGTGGACACACTCATTCTAACAGTTCAGTGTGCACACCTCCACAGGGACACACTCATTCTAACAATTCAGTGTGCACACCTCCATGTGGACAAATTCTAACACTTCAGTGTGCACACCTCCATGTGAGCACACTCATTCTAACAGTTCAGTGTGCACATCTCCATGTGGACACACTCATTCTAACAGTTCAGTGTGCACACCTCCATGTGGACACACTCATTCTAACAGTTCAGTGTGCACACCTCCATGTGGACACACTCATTCTAACAGCTCAGTGTGCACACCTCCACAGGGACACACTCATTCTAACAGTTCAGTGTGCACACCTCCATGAGGGCACAGTCATTCTAACAGTTCAGTGTGCACACCTCCATGTGGACACAGTCATTCTAACAGTTCAGTGTGCACAACTCCATGTGGGCACACTCATTCTAACAGTTCAGTGTGCACACCTCCATGTGGACACACTCATTCTAACAGTTCAGTGTGCACACCTCCATGTGGACATATTCTAACAGTGCAGTGTGCACACCTCCATGTGGACACAGTCATTCTAACAGTTCAGTGTGCACACCTCCATGTGGGCACACTCCTTCTAACAGGTCAGTGTACACACCTCCATGTGGACACACTCATTCTAACAGTTCATTGTGCACATCTCCATGTGGGCAAACTCATTCTAAGAGTTCAGTGTGCACACCTCCATTTGGGCACACTCATTCTAACAGTTCAGTGTGCACACTTAAAATGTGGGCACACTCATTCTAACAGTTCAGTGTGAACACCTCCATGTGGACACACTCATTCTAACAGTTCAGTGTGCACACCTCCATGTGGAAACACTCATTCTAACAGTTCAGTGAGCACATCTCCACAGGGATACACTCATTCTAACAGTTCAGTGTGCACACCTCCATGTGAACACACTCATTCTAACAGTTCAGTGTGCACACCTCCATGTGGGCACACTCATTCTAACAGTTCATTGTGCACACCACCATGTGGACATATTCTAACAGTGCAGTGTGCACACCTCCATGTGGGCACACTCATTCTAAAAGTTCAGTGTGCACACCTCAATGTGGACACACTCATTCTAACAGTTCAGTGTGCACACCTCCATGTGGACACACTCATTCTAACAGTTCAGTTTGCACACCTCCATGTGGACACACTCATTCTAACAGTTCAGTGTGCACAACTCCATGTGGGCACACTTATTCTAACAGATCAGTGTGCACACCTACATGTGGACAAATTCTAACACTTCAGTGTGCATACCTCCATGTGGACACACTCATTCTAACATTTCAGTGTGCACACCTCCACAGGGACACACTCATTCTAACAGTTCATTGTGCACACCTCCATGTGGACACACTCATTCTAACAGTTCAGTGTGCACACCTCCATGTGGGCACACTCATTCTAACAGTTCAGTGTGCACACCTCCATGTGGACACACTCATTCTAACATTTCAGTGTGCACACCTCCATGTGGGCACACTCATTCTAACAGTTCAGTATGCACACCTCCATGTGGACACACTCATTCTAACAGTTCAGTGTGCACACCTCCATGTGGGCACACTCATTCTAACAGTTCAGTGTGCACACCTCCATGTGGGCACACTCATTCTAACAGTTCAGTGTGCACACCTCCATGTGGGCACACTCATTCTAACAGTTCAGTCTGCACACCTCCATGTGGACACACTCATTCTAACAGTTCAGTGTGCACACCTCCATGTGGCCACACTCATTCTAACAGTTCAGTGTGCACACCTCCATGTGGACACACTCATTCTAACAGTTCAGTGTGCACACCTCCATGTGGATAAATTCTAACACTTCAGTGTGCACACCTCCATGTGGACATACTCATTCTAATAGTTCAGTGTGCACACCTCCACAGGGACACACTCATTCTAACAGTTCAGTGTGCACACCTCCATGTGGACACACTCATTCTAACAGTTCAGTGTGCACAATTAAAATGTGGGCACACTCATTCTAACAGTTCAGTGTGCACACCTCCATGTGGACACACTCATTCTAACAGTTCACTGTGCACACCTCCATGTGGACACACTCATTCTAACAGTTCAGTGTGCACATCTCCACAGGGATACACTCATTCTAACAGTTCAGTGTGCACACCTCCATGTGGACATATTCTAACAGTTCAGTGTGCACACCTCCATGTGGACACACTCATTCTAACAGTTCAGTGTGCACACCTCCATGTAGACACACTCATTCTAACAGTACAGTGTGCACACCACCACAGGGACACACTCATTCTAACAGTTCAGTGTGCACACCTCCATGTGGGCACACTCATTCTAACAGTTCAGTGTGCACACCTCCATGTGGACACAGTCATTCTAACAGTTCAGTTTGCACAACTCCATGTGGGCACACTCATTCTAACAGTTCAGTGTGCACACCTCCATGTGGGCATACTCATTCTAACAGTACAGTGTGCACACCTCCATGTGGGCACACTCATACTAACAGTTCAGTGTGCACACCTCCATGTGGACACACTCATTATAACAGTTCAGTGTGCACACCTCCATGTGGGCACACTCATTCTATCAGTTCAGTGTGCACACCTCCATGTGGGCACACTCATTCTAACAGGTCAGTGTGCACACCTCCATGTGGGCACACTCATTCTAACAGTTCAGTCTGCACACCTCCATGTGTGCACACTCATTCTAACACTTCAGTGTGCACACCTCCATGTGGACACACTAATTCTAACAGTTCAGTGTGCACACCTCCATGTGGACAAATTCTAACACTTCAGTGTGCATACCTCCATGTGGACACACTCATTCTAACATTTCAATGTGCACACCTCCACAGGGACACACTCATTCTAACAGTTCAGTGTGCACACCTCCATGTGGACACACTCATTCTAACAGTTCAGTGTGCACACCTCCATGTGGACACACTCATTCTAACATTTCAGTGTGCACACCTCCATGTGGACACACTCATTCTAACAGCTCAGTGTGCACACCTCCACAGGGACACACTCATTCTAACAGTTCAGTGTGCACACCTCCATGAGGGCACAGTCATTCTAACAGTTCAGTGTGCACACCTCCATGTGGACACAGTCATTCTAACAGTTCAGTGTGCACAACTCCATGTGGGCACACTCATTCTAACAGTTCAGTGTGCACACCTCGATGTGGACACACTCATTCTAACAGTTCAGTGTGCACACCTCCAGGTGGACATATTCTAACAGTGCAGTGTGCACACCTCCATGTGGGCACACTCATTCTAACAGTTCAGTGTGCACACCTCCATGTGGGCACACTCCTTCTAACAGGTCAGTGTACACACCTCCATGTGGACACACTCATTCTAACAGTTCATTGTGCATATCTCCATGTGGGCAAACTCATTCTAAGAGTTCAGTGTGCACACCTCCATTTGGGCACACTCATTCTAACAGTTCAGTGTGCACACTTAAAATGTGGGCACACTCATTCTAACAGTTCAGTGTGAACACCTCCATGTGGACACACTCATTCTAACAGTTCAGTGTGCACACCTCCATGTGGAAACACTCATTCTAACAGTTCAGTGTGCACATCTCCACAGGGATACACTCATTCTAACAGTTCAGTGTGCACACCTCCATGTGGACACACTCATTCTAACAGTTCAGTGTGCACACCTCCATGTGGGCACACTCATTCTAACAGTTCATTGTGCACACCACCATGTGGACATATTCTAACAGTGCAGTGTGCACACCTCCATGTGGGCACACTCATTCTAAAAGTTCAGTGTGCACACCTCAATGTGGACACACTCATTCTAACAGTTCAGTGTGCACACCTCCATGTGGACACACTCATTCTAACAGTTCAGTGTGCACACCTCCACAGGGACACACTCATTCTAACATTTCAGTGTGCACACCTCCATGTGGACACAGTCATTCTAACAGTTCAGTGTTCACACCTCCATGTGGACACACTCATTCTAACAGTTCAGTTTGCACACCTCCATGTGGACACACTCATTCTAACAGTTCAGTGTGCACAACTCCATGTGGGCACACTTATTCTAACAGTTCAGTGTGCACACCTACATGTGGACAAATTCTAACACTTCAGTGTGCATACCTCCATGTGGACACACTCATTCTAACATTTCAGTGTGCACACCTCCACAGGGACACACTCATTCTAACAGTTCATTGTGCACACCTCCATGTGGACACACTCATTCTAACAGTTCAGTGTGCACACCTCCATGTGGGCACACTCATTCTAACAGTTCAGTGTGCACACCTCCATGTGGACACACTCATTCTAACATTTCAGTGTGCACACCTCCATGTGGGCACACTCATTCTAACAGTTCAGTATGCACACCTCCATGTGGACACACTCATTCTAACAGTTCAGTGTGCACACATCCACAGGGACACACTCATTCTAACAGTTCAGTGTGCACACCTCCATGTGGGCACACTCATTCTAACAGTTCAGTGTGCACACCTCCATGTGGGCACACTCATTCTAACAGTTCAGTCTGCACACCTCCATGTGGACACACTCATTCTAACAGTTCAGTGTGCACACCTCCATGTGGCCACACTCATTCTAACAATTCAGTGTGCACACCTCCATGTGGACACACTCATTCTAACAGTTCAGTGTGCACACCTCCATGTGGATAAATTCTAACACTTCAGTGTGCACACCTCCATGTGGACATACTCATTCTAATAGTTCAGTGTGCACACCTCCACAGAGACACACTCATTCTAACAGTTCAGTGTGCACACCTCCATGTGGACACACTCATTCTAACAGTTCAGTGTGCACAATTAAAATGTGGGCACACTCATTCTAACAGTTCAGTGTGCACGCCTCCATGTGGACACACTCATTCTAACATTTCAGTGTGCACACCTCCAGTTGGAAACACTCATTCTAACAGTTCAGTGTGCACACCTCCACAGGGACACACTCATTCTAACAGTTCAGTGTGCACACCTCCATGTGGACCCAGTCATTCTAACAGATCAGTGTGCACACCTCCATGTGGACAAATTCTAACACTTCAGTGTGCATACCTCCATGTGGACAGACTCATTCTAACATTTCAGTGTGCACACCTCCACAGGGACACACTCATTTTAACAGTTCATTGTGCACACCACCATGTGGACACACTCATTCTAACAGTTCAGTGTGCACACCTCCATGTGGGCACACTCATTCTAACAGTTCAGTGTTCACACCTCCATGTGGACACACTCATTCTAACAGTTCAGTGTGCACACCTCCATGTGGGCACACTCATTCTAACAGTTCAGTGTGCACACCTCCATGTGGACACACTCATTCTAACAGTTCAGTGTGCACACCTCCATGTGGACACACTCATTCTAACAGTTCAGTGTGCACACCTCCATGTGGGCACACTCATTCTAACAGTTCAGTGTGCACACCTCCATGTGGACATATTCTAACAGTTCAGTGTGCACACCTCCATGTGGGCACACTCATTCTAAAAGTTCAGTGTGCACACCTCAATGTGGACACACTCATTCTAACAGTTCAGTGTGCACACATCCATAGGGACACACTCATTCTAACAGTTCAGTGTGCACACCTCCATGTGGAAACACTAATTCTAACAGTTCAGTGTGCACATCTCCACAGGGATACACTCATTCTAACAGTTCAGTGTGCACACCTCCATGTGGACACACTCATTCTAACAGTTCAGTGTGCACACCTCCATGTGGGCACACTCATTCTAACAGTTCATTGTGCACACCTCCATGTGGACATATTCTAACAGTGCAGTGTGCACACCTCCATGTGGGCACACTCATTCTAAAAGTTCAGTGTGCACACCTCAATGTGGACACACTCATTCTGACAGTTCAGTGTGCACACCTCCATGTGGACACACTCATTCTAACAGTTCAGTGTTCACACCTCCACAGGGACACACTCATTCTAACAGTTCAGTGTGCACACCTCCATGTGGACACAGTCATTCTAACAGTTCAGTGTTCACACCTCCATGTGGACACACTCATTCTAACAGTTCAGTGTGCACACCTCCATGTGGACACACTCATTCTAACAGTTCAGTGTGCACACCTCCATGTGGACACACTCATTCTAACAGTTCAGTGTGCACAACTCCATGTGGACAAATTCTAACACTTCAGTGTGCATACCTCCATGTGGACACACTCATTCTAACATTTCAGTGTGCACACCTCCACAGGGACACACTCATTCTAACAGTTCATTGTGCACACCTCCATGTGGACACACTCATTCTAACAGTTCAGTGTGCACACCTCCATGTGGACACACTCATTCTAACATTTCAGTGTGCACACCTCCATGTGGACACACTCATTCTAACAGCTCAGTGTGCACACCTCCACAGGGACACACTCATTCTAACAGTTCAGTGTGCACACCTCCATGAGGGCACAGTCATTCTAACAGTTCAGTGTGCACACCTCCATGTGGACACAGTCATTCTAACAGTTCAGTGTGCACAACTCCATGTGGGCACACTCATTCTAACAGTTCAGTGTGCACACCTCGATGTGGACACACTCATTCTAACAGTTCAGTGTGCACACCTCCAGGTGGACATATTCTAACAGTGCAGTGTGCACACCTCCATGTGGGCACACTCATTCTAACAGTTCAGTGTGCACACCTCCATGTGGGCACACTCCTTCTAACAGGTCAGTGTACACACCTCCATGTGGACACACTCATTCTAACAGTTCATTGTGCATATCTCCATGTGGGCAAACTCATTCTAAGAGTTCAGTGTGCACACCTCCATTTGGGCACACTCATTCTAACAGTTCAGTGTGCACACTTAAAATGTGGGCACACTCATTCTAACAGTTCAGTGTGAACACCTCCATGTGGACACACTCATTCTAACAGTTCAGTGTGCACACCTCCATGTGGAAACACTCATTCTAACAGTTCAGTGTGCACATCTCCACAGGGATACACTCATTCTAACAGTTCAGTGTGCACACCTCCATGTGGACACACTCATTCTAACAGTTCAGTGTGCACACCTCCATGTGGGCACACTCATTCTAACAGTTCATTGTGCACACCACCATGTGGACATATTCTAACAGTGCAGTGTGCACACCTCCATGTGGGCACACTCATTCTAAAAGTTCAGTGTGCACACCTCAATGTGGACACACTCATTCTAACAGTTCAGTGTGCACACCTCCATGTGGACACACTCATTCTAACAGTTCAGTGTGCACACCTCCACAGGGACACACTCATTCTAACATTTCAGTGTGCACACCTCCATGTGGACACAGTCATTCTAACAGTTCAGTGTTCACACCTCCATGTGGACACACTCATTCTAACAGTTCAGTTTGCACACCTCCATGTGGACACACTCATTCTAACAGTTCAGTGTGCACAACTCCATGTGGGCACACTTATTCTAACAGTTCAGTGTGCACACCTACATGTGGACAAATTCTAACACTTCAGTGTGCATACCTCCATGTGGACACACTCATTCTAACATTTCAGTGTGCACACCTCCACAGGGACACACTCATTCTAACAGTTCATTGTGCACACCTCCATGTGGACACACTCATTCTAACAGTTCAGTGTGCACACCTCCATGTGGGCACACTCATTCTAACAGTTCAGTGTGCACACCTCCATGTGGACACACTCATTCTAACATTTCAGTGTGCACACCTCCATGTGGGCACACTCATTCTAACAGTTCAGTATGCACACCTCCATGTGGACACACTCATTCTAACAGTTCAGTGTGCACACATCCACAGGGACACACTCATTCTAACAGTTCAGTGTGCACACCTCCATGTGGGCACACTCATTCTAACAGTTCAGTGTGCACACCTCCATGTGGGCACACTCATTCTAACAGTTCAGTCTGCACACCTCCATGTGGACACACTCATTCTAACAGTTCAGTGTGCACACCTCCATGTGGCCACACTCATTCTAACAATTCAGTGTGCACACCTCCATGTGGACACACTCATTCTAACAGTTCAGTGTGCACACCTCCATGTGGATAAATTCTAACACTTCAGTGTGCACACCTCCATGTGGACATACTCATTCTAATAGTTCAGTGTGCACACCTCCACAGAGACACACTCATTCTAACAGTTCAGTGTGCACACCTCCATGTGGACACACTCATTCTAACAGTTCAGTGTGCACAATTAAAATGTGGGCACACTCATTCTAACAGTTCAGTGTGCACGCCTCCATGTGGACACACTCATTCTAACATTTCAGTGTGCACACCTCCAGTTGGAAACACTCATTCTAACAGTTCAGTGTGCACACCTCCACAGGGACACACTCATTCTAACAGTTCAGTGTGCACACCTCCATGTGGACCCAGTCATTCTAACAGATCAGTGTGCACACCTCCATGTGGACAAATTCTAACACTTCAGTGTGCATACCTCCATGTGGACAGACTCATTCTAACATTTCAGTGTGCACACCTCCACAGGGACACACTCATTTTAACAGTTCATTGTGCACACCACCATGTGGACACACTCATTCTAACAGTTCAGTGTGCACACCTCCATGTGGGCACACTCATTCTAACAGTTCAGTGTTCACACCTCCATGTGGACACACTCATTCTAACAGTTCAGTGTGCACACCTCCATGTGGGCACACTCATTCTAACAGTTCAGTGTGCACACCTCCATGTGGACACACTCATTCTAACAGTTCAGTGTGCACACCTCCATGTGGACACACTCATTCTAACAGTTCAGTGTGCACACCTCCATGTGGGCACACTCATTCTAACAGTTCAGTGTGCACACCTCCATGTGGACATATTCTAACAGTTCAGTGTGCACACCTCCATGTGGGCACACTCATTCTAAAAGTTCAGTGTGCACACCTCAATGTGGACACACTCATTCTAACAGTTCAGTGTGCACACATCCATAGGGACACACTCATTCTAACAGTTCAGTGTGCACACCTCCATGTGGAAACACTAATTCTAACAGTTCAGTGTGCACATCTCCACAGGGATACACTCATTCTAACAGTTCAGTGTGCACACCTCCATGTGGACACACTCATTCTAACAGTTCAGTGTGCACACCTCCATGTGGGCACACTCATTCTAACAGTTCATTGTGCACACCTCCATGTGGACATATTCTAACAGTGCAGTGTGCACACCTCCATGTGGGCACACTCATTCTAAAAGTTCAGTGTGCACACCTCAATGTGGACACACTCATTCTAACAGTTCAGTGTGCACACCTCCATGTGGACACACTCATTCTAACAGTTCAGTGTTCACACCTCCACAGGGACACACTCATTCTAACAGTTCAGTGTGCACACCTCCATGTGGACACAGTCATTCTAACAGTTCAGTGTTCACACCTCCATGTGGACACACTCATTCTAACAGTTCAGTGTGCACACCTCCATGTGGACACACTCATTCTAACAGTTCAGTGTGCACACCTCCATGTGGACACACTCATTCTAACAGTTCAGTGTGCACAACTCCATGTGGACAAATTCTAACACTTCAGTGTGCATACCTCCATGTGGACACACTCATTCTAACATTTCAGTGTGCACACCTCCACAGGGACACACTCATTCTAACAGTTCATTGTGCACACCTCCATGTGGACACACTCATTCTAACAGTTCAGTGTGCACACCTCCATGTGGGCACACTCATTCTAACAGTTCAGTGTGCACACCTCCATGTGGACACACTCATTCTAACAGTTCAGTGTGCACACCTCCATGTGGGCACACTCATTCTAACAGTTCAGTGTGCACACTTCCATGTGGACACACTCATTCTAACAGTTCAGTGTGCACACCTCCATGTGGGCACACTCATTCTAACAGTTCAGTGTGCACACCTCCATGTGGGCACACTCATTCTAACAGTTCAGTATGCACACCTCCATGTGGGCACACTCATTCTAACAGTTCAGTCTGCACACCTCCATGTGGACACACTCATTCTAACAGTTCAGTGTGCACACCTCCATGTGGCCACACTCATTCTAACAGTTCAGTGTGCACACCTCCATGTGGACACACTCATTCTAACAGTTCAGTGTGCACACCTCCATGTGGATAAATTCTAACACTTCAGTGTGCACACCTCCATGTGGACACACTCATTCTAACAGTTCAGTGTGCACACCTCCACAGGGACACACTCATTCTAACAGTTCAGTGTGCACACCTCCATGTGGACACACTCATTCTAACAGTTCAGTGTGCACAATTAAAATGTGGGCACACTCATTCTAACAGTTCATTGTGCACACCAACATGTGGACACACTCATTCTAACAGTTCAGTGTGCACACCTCCATGTGGGCACACTCATTCTAACAGTTCAGTGTGCACACCTCCATGTGGACACACTCATTCTAACAGTTCAGTGTGCACACCAGAATGTGGGCACACTCATTCTAACAGTTCAGTGTGCACACCTCCATGTGGGCACACTCATTCTAACAGTTCAGTGTGCACACCTCCATGTGGACACACTCATTCTAACAGTTCAGTGTGCACACCTCCATGTGGGCACACTCATTCTAACAGTTCAGTGTGCACACCTCCATGTGGACACACTCATTCTAACAGTTCAGTGTGCACACCTCCATGTGGGCACACTCATTCTAAAAGTTCAGTGTGCACACCTCAATGTGGACACACTCATTCTAACAGTTCAGTGTGAACACCTCCATGTGGACACACTCATTCTAACAGTTCAGTGTGCACACCTCCATGTGGAAACACTCATTCTAACAGTTCAGTGTGCACATCTCCACAGGGATACACTCATTCTAACAGTTCAGTGTGCACACCTCCATGTGGACACACTCATTCTAACAGTTCAGTGTGCACACCTCCATGTGGGCACACTCATTCTAACAGTTCATTGTGCACACCTCCATGTGGACATATTCTAACAGTGCAGTGTGCACAACTCCATGTGGACATACTCATTCTAACAATACAGTGTGCACACCTCCATGTGGACATATTCTAACAGTTCAGTGTGCACACCTCCATGTGGGCACACTCATTCTAACAGTTCAGTGTACACACCTCCATGTGGACACACTCATTCTAACAGTTCAGTGTGCACACCTCCATGTGGACACACTCATTCTAACAGTTCAGTGTGCACACCTCCAAAGGGATACACTCATTCTAACAGTTCAGTATGCACACATCCATGTGGACAAACTCATTCTAACAGTTCAGTGTGCACACCTCCATGTGGGCACACTCATTCTAACAGTTCAATGTGCACACTTCCATGTGGACACACTCATTCTAACAGTTCAGTGTGCACACCTCCATGTGGACACACTCAATCTAACAGTTCAGTGTACACACCTCCATGTGGACACACTCATTCTAACAATACAGTGTGCACACCTCCATGTGGACACACTCAATCTAACAGTTCAGTGTACACACCTCCATGTGGACACACTCATTCTAACAATACAGTGTGCCCACCTCCATGTGGACACACTCATTCTAACAGTTCAGTGTGCACACCTCCATGTGGGCACACTCATTCTAACAGTTCAGTGTACACACCTCCATGTGGACACACTCATTCAAACAGTTCAGTGTGCACACCTCCATGTGGACACACTCATTCTAACAGTTCAGTGTGCACATCTCCACAGGGATACACTCATTCTAACAGTTCAGTGTGCACATCTCCATTTGGACATATTCTAACCGTTCAGTGTGCACACTTTTAATGTGGACACACTCATTCTAACAGTTCAGTGTGCACACCTCCATGTAGACACACTCATTCTAACAGTACAGTGTGCACACCACCACAGGGACACACTCATTCTAACAGTTCAGTGTGCACACCTCCATGTGGGCACACTCATTCTAACAGTTCAGTGTGCACACCTCCATGTGGACACAGTCATTCTAACAGTTCAGTTTGCACTACTCCATGTGGGCACACTCATTCTAACAGTTCAGTGTGCACACCTCCATGTGGGCACACTCATTCTAACAGTTCATTGTGCACACCACCATGTGGACACACTCATTCTAACAGTTCAGTGTGCACACCTCCATGTGGGCACACTCATTCTAACAGTTCAGTGTGCACACCTCCATGTGGGTACACTCATTCTAACAGTTCAGTGTGCACACCTCCATGTGGGCACACTCATTCTAACAGTTCAGTGTGCACACCTCCATGTGGGCACACTCATTCTAACAGTTCAGTGTGCACACCTCCATGTGGACACACTCATTCTAACAGTTCAGTGTGCACACCTCCATGTGGGCACACTCATTCTAACAGTTCAGTGTGCACACCTCCATGTGGACATATTCTAACAGTTCAGTGTGCACACCTCCATGTGGGCACACTCATTCTAAAAGTTCAGTGTGCACACCTCAATGTGGACACACTCATTCTAACAGTTCAGTGTGCACACATCCACAGGGACACACTCATTCTAACAGTTCAGTGTGCACACCTCCATGTGGACACACTCATTCTAACAGTTCAGTGTGCACACCTCCACAGGGACACACTCATTCTAACAGTTCAGTGTGCACACTTCCATGTGGACACACTCATTCTAACAGTTCAGTGTGCACACCTCCATGTGGACACACTCAATCTAACAGTTCAGTGTACACACCTCCATGTGGACACACTCATTCTAACAATACAGTGTGCACACCTCCATGTGGACATATTCTAACAGTTCGGTGTGCACACCTCCATGTGGACACACTCATTCTATCAGTTCATTGTACACACCTTTCATGTGGACACACTCATTCTAACAGTTCAGTGTGCACACCTCCATGTGGACACACTCATTCTAACAGTTCAGTGTGCACATCTCCACAGGGATACACTCATTCTAACAGTTCAGTGTGCACACCTCCATGTGGACATATTCTAACAGTTCAGTGTGCACACCTCCATGTGGACACACTCATTCTAACAGTTCAGTGTGCACACCTCCATGTAGACACACTCATTCTAACAGTACAGTGTGCACACCACCACAGGAACACACTCATTCTAACAGTTCAGTGTGCACACCTCCATGTGGGCACACTCATTCTAACAGTTCAGTGTGCACACCTCTATGTGGGCACACTCATTCTAACAGTTCAGTGTGCACACCTCCATGTGGGCACACTCATTCTAACAGTTCAGTGTGCACACCTCCATGTGGACACACTCATTCTAACAGTTCAGTGTGCACACCTCCATGTGGAAACACTCATTCTAACAGTTCAGTGTGCACACCTCCACAGGGACACACTCATTCTAACAGTTCAGTGTGCACACCTCCATGTGGACACAGTCATTCTAACAGATCAGTGTGCACACCTCCATGTGGACAAATTCTAACACTTCAGTGTGCATACCTCCATGTGGACACACTCATTCTAACATTTCAGTGTGCACACTTCCACAGGGACACACTTATTTTAACAGTTCATTGTGCACACCACCATGTGGACACACTCATTCTAACAATACAGTGTGCACACCTCCATGTGGACATATTCTAACAGTTCAGTGTGCACACCTCCATGTGGGCACACTCATTCTAACAGTTCAGTGTACACACCTCCATGTGGACACACTCATTCTAACAGTTCAGTGTGCACACCTCCATGTGGACACACTCATTCTAACAGTTCAGTGTGCACACCTCCACAGGGATACACTCATTCTAACAGTTCAGTGTGCACACATCCATGTGGACACACTCATTCTAACAGTTCAGTGTGCACACCTCCATGTGGGCACACTCATTCTAACAGTTCAATGTGCACACTTCCATGTGGACACACTCATTCTAACAGTTCAGTGTGCACACCTCCATGTGGACACACTCAATCTAACAGTTCAGTGTACACACCTCCATGTGGATACACTCATTCTAACAATACAGTGTGCACACCTCCATGTGGACACACTCAATCTAACAGTTCAGTGTACACACCTCCATGTGGACACACTCATTCTAACAATACAGTGTGCCCACCTCCATGTGGACACACTCATTCTAACAGTTCAGTGTGCACACCTCCATGTGGGCACACTCATTCTAACAGTTCAGTGTACACACCTCCATGTGGACACACTCATTCAAAGAGTTCAGTGTGCACACCTCCATGTGGACACACTCATTCTAACAGTTCAGTGTGCACATCTCCACAGGGATACACTCATTCTAACAGTTCAGTGTGCACATCTCCATTTGGACATATTCTAACCGTTCAGTGTGCACACTTTTAATGTGGACACACTCATTCTAACAGTTCAGTGTGCACACCTCCATGTAGACACACTCATTCTAACAGTACAGTGTGCACACCACCACAGGGACACACTCATTCTAACAGTTCAGTGTGCACACCTCCATGTGGGCACACTCATTCTAACAGTTCAGTGTGCACACCTCCATGTGGACACAGTCATTCTAACAGTTCATTGTGCACACCACCATGTGGACACACTCATTCTAACAGTTCAGTGTGCACACCTCCATGTGGGCACACTCATTCTAACAGTTCAGTGTGCACACCTCCATGTGGATACACTCATTCTAACAGTTCAGTGTGCACACATCCATGTGGGCACACTCATTCTAACAGTTCAGTGTGCACACCTCCATGTGGGCACACTCATTCTAACAGTTCAGTGTGCACACCTCCATGTGGACACACTCATTCTAACAGTTCAGTGTGCACACCTCCATGTGGGCACACTCATTCTAACAGTTCAGTGTGCACACCTCCATGTGGACATATTCTAACAGTTCAGTGTGCACACCTCCATGTGGGCACACTCATTCTAAAAGTTCAGTGTGCACACCTCAATGTGGACACACTCATTCTAACAGTTCAGTGTGCACACATCCACAGGGACACACTCATTCTAACAGTTCAGTGTGCACACCTCCATGTGGACACACTCATTCTAACAGTTCAGTGTGCACACCTCCATGTGGGCACACTCATTCTAACAGTTCAGTGTGCACACTTCCATGTGGACACACTCATTCTAACAGTTCAGTGTGCACACCTCCATGTGGACACACTCAATCTAACAGTTCAGTGTACACACCTCCATGTGGACATACTCATTCTAACAATACAGTGTGCACACCTCCATGTGGACATATTCTAACAGTTCGGTGTGCACACCTCCATGTGGACACACTCATTCTATCAGTTCATTGTACACACATTTCATGTGGACACACTCATTCTAACAGTTCAGTGTGCACACCTCCATGTGGGCACACTCATTCTAACAGTTCAGTGTGCACATCTCCACAGGGATACACTCATTCTAACAGTTCAGTGTGCACACCTCCATGTGGACATATTCTAACAGTTCAGTGTGCACACCTCCATGTGGACACACTCATTCTAACAGTTCAGTGTGCACACCTCCATGTAGACACACTCATTCTAACAGTACAGTGTGCACACCACCACAGGAACACACTCATTCTAACAGTTCAGTGTGCACACCTCCATGTGGGCACACTCATTCTAACAGTTCAGTGTGCACACCTCTATGTGGGCACACTCATTCTAACAGTTCAGTGTGCACACCTCCATGTGGGCACACTCATTCTAACAGTTCAGTGTGCACACCTCCATGTGGACACACTCATTCTAACAGTTCAGTGTGCACACCTCCATGTGGAAACACTCATTCTAACAGTTCAGTGTGCACACCTCCACAGGGACACACTCATTCTAACAGTTCAGTGTGCACACCTCCATGTGGACACAGTCATTCTAACAGATCAGTGTGCACACCTCCATGTGGACAAATTCTAACACTTCAGTGTGCATACCTCCATGTGGACACACTCATTCTAACATTTCAGTGTGCACACTTCCACAGGGACACACTTATTTTAACAGTTCATTGTGCACACCACCATGTGGACACACTCATTCTAACAGTTCAGTGTGCACACCTCCATGTGGGCACACTCATTCTAACAGTTCAGTGTGCACACCTCCATGTGGACACACTCATTCTAACAGTTCAGTGTGCACACCTCCATGTGGGCACACTCATTCTAACAGTTCAGTGTGCACACCTTCATGTGTGCACACTCATTCTAACAGTTCAGTGTGCACACCTCCATGTGGACACACTCATTCTAACAGTTCAGTGTGCACACCTCCATGTGGACATATTCTAACAGTTCAGTGTGCACACCTCCATGTGGGCACACTCATTCTAAAAGTTCAGTGTGCACACATTTCATGTGGACACACTCATTCTAACAGTTCAGTGTGCACACCTCCATGTGGGCACACTCATTCTAACAGTTCAGTGTGCACATCTCCACAGGGATACACTCATTCTAACAGTTCAGTGTGCACACCTCCATGTGGACATATTCTAACAGTTCAGTGTGCACACCTCCATGTGGACACACTCATTCTAACAGTTCAGTGTGCACACCTCCATGTAGACACACTCATTCTAACAGTACAGTGTGCACACCACCACAGGAACACACTCATTCTAACAGTTCAGTGTGCACACCTCCATGTGGGCACACTCATTCTAACAGTTCAGTGTGCACACCTCTATGTGGGCACACTCATTCTAACAGTTCAGTGTGCACACCTCCATGTGGGCACACTCATTCTAACAGTTCAGTGTGCACACCTCCATGTGGACACACTCATTCTAACAGTTCAGTGTGCACACCTCCATGTGGAAACACTCATTCTAACAGTTCAGTGTGCACACCTCCACAGGGACACACTCATTCTAACAGTTCAGTGTGCACACCTCCATGTGGACACAGTCATTCTAACAGATCAGTGTGCACACCTCCATGTGGACAAATTCTAACACTTCAGTGTGCATACCTCCATGTGGACACACTCATTCTAACATTTCAGTGTGCACACTTCCACAGGGACACACTTATTTTAACAGTTCATTGTGCACACCACCATGTGGACACACTCATTCTAACAGTTCAGTGTGCACACCTCCATGTGGGCACACTCATTCTAACAGTTCAGTGTGCACACCTCCATGTGGACACACTCATTCTAACAGTTCAGTGTGCACACCTCCATGTGGGCACACTCATTCTAACAGTTCAGTGTGCACACCTTCATGTGTGCACACTCATTCTAACAGTTCAGTGTGCACACCTCCATGTGGACACACTCATTCTAACAGTTCAGTGTGCACACCTCCATGTGGACATATTCTAACAGTTCAGTGTGCACACCTCCATGTGGGCACACTCATTCTAAAAGTTCAGTGTGCACACCTCAATGTGGACACACTCATTCTAACAGTTCAGTGTGCACACCTCCACAGGGACACACTCATTCTAACAGTTCAGTGTGCACACCTCCATGTGGACACAGTCATTCTAACAGTTTAGTGTGCACACCTCCATGTGGACACACTCATTCTAACAGTTCAGTGTGTACACTTCCATGTGGACACACTCATTCTAACAGTTCAGTGTGCACACCTCCATATGGACACACTCATTCTAACAGTTCAGTGTGCACACCTCCATGTGGACACACTCATTCTAACAGTTCAGTGTGCACACCTCCATGTGGGCACACTCATTCTAACAGTTCAGTGTGCACACCTTCATGTGGACACACTCATTCTAACAGTTCAGTGTGCACACCTCCATGTGGGCACACTCATTCTAACAGTTCAGTGTGCACACCTCCATGTGGACACACTCATTCTAACAGTTCAGTGTGCACACCTCCATGTGGGCACACTCATTCTAACAGTTCAGTGTGCACACCTCCATGTGGACATATTCTAACAGTTCAGTGTGCACACCTCCATGTGGGCACACTCATTCTAAAAGTTCAGTGTGCACACCTCAATGTGGACACACTCATTCTAACAGTTCAGTGTGCACACATCCACAGGGACACACTCATTCTAACAGTTCAGTGTGCACACCTCCATGTGGACACACTCATTCTAACAGTTCAGTGTGCACACCTCCATGTGGGCACACTCATTCTAACAGTTCAGTGTGCACACTTCCATGTGGACACACTCATTCTAACAGTTCAGTGTGCACACCTCCATGTGGACACACTCAATCTAACAGTTCAGTGTACACACCTCCATGTGGACACACTCATTCTAACAATACAGTGTGCACACCTCCATGTGGACATATTCTAACAGTTCGGTGTGCACACCTCCATGTGGACACACTCATTCTATCAGTTCATTGTACACACCTTTCATGTGGACACACTCATTCTAACAGTTCAGTGTGCACACCTCCATGTGGACACACTCATTCTAACAGTTCAGTGTGCACATCTCCACAGGGATACACTCATTCTAACAGTTCAGTGTGCACACCTCCATGTGGACATATTCTAACAGTTCAGTGTGCACACCTCCATGTGGACACACTCATTCTAACAGTTCAGTGTGCACACCTCCATGTAGACACACTCATTCTAACAGTACAGTGTGCACACCACCACAGGAACACACTCATTCTAACAGTTCAGTGTGCACACCTCCATGTGGGCACACTCATTCTAACAGTTCAGTGTGCACACCTCCATGTGGACACACTCATTCTAACAGTTCAGTGTGCACACTTCCATGTGGGCACACTCATTCTAACAGTTCAGTGTGCACACCTCCATGTGGAAACACTCATTCTAACAGTTCAGTGTGCACATCTCCACAGGGATACACTCATTCTAACAGTTCAGTGTGCACACCTCCATGTGGACACACTCATTCTAACAGTTCAGTGTGCACACCTCCATGTGGGCACACTCATTCTAACAGTTCATTGTGCACACCTCCATGTGGACATATTCTAACAGTGCAGTGTGCACACCTCCATGTGGGCACACTCATTCTAAAAGTTCAGTGTGCACACCTCAATGTGGACACACTCATTCTAACAGTTCAGTGTGCACACCTCCATGTGGACACACTCATTCTAACATTTCAGTGTGCACACCTCCACAGGGACACACTCATTCTAACAGTTCAGTGTGCACACCTCCATATGGACACAGTCATTCTAACAGTTCAGTGTTCACACCTCCATGTGGACACACTCATTCTAACAGTTCAGTTTGCACACCTCCATGTGGACACACTCATTCTAACAGTTCAGTGTGCACAACTCCATGTGGGCACACTTATTCTAACAGTTCAGTGTGCACACCTACATGTGGAAAAATTCTAACACTTCAGTGTGCATACCTCCATGTGGACACACTCATTCTAACATTTCAGTGTGCACACCTCCACAGGGACACACTCATTCTAACAGTTCATTGTGCACACCTCCATGTGGACACACTCATTCTAACAGTTCAGTGTGCACACCTCCATGTGGGCACACTCATTCTAACAGTTCAGTGTGCACACCTCCATGTGGACACACTCATTCTAACAGTTCAGTGTGCACACTTCCATGTGGGCACACTCATTCTAACAGTTCAGTGTGCACACCTCCATGTGGAAACACTCATTCTAACAGTTCAGTGTGCACATCTCCACAGGGATACACTCATTCTAACAGTTCAGTGTGCACACCTCCATGTGGACACACTCATTCTAACAGTTCAGTGTGCACACCTCCATGTGGGCACACTCATTCTAACAGTTCAGTGTGCACACCTCCATGTGGACACACTCATTCTAACAGTTCAGTGTGCACACCTCCATGTGGACACACTCATTCTAACAGTTCAGTGTGCACATCTACACAGGGATACACTCATTCTAACAGTTCAGTGTGCACACCTCCATGTGGACATATTCTAACAGTTCAGTGTGCACACCTCCATGTGGACACACTCATTCTAACAGTTCAGTGTGCACACCTCCATGTAGACACACTCATTCTAACAGTACAGTGTGCACACCACCACAGGAACACACTCATTCTAACAGTTCAGTGTGCACACCTCCATGTGGGCACACTCATTCTAACAGTTCAGTGTGCACACCTCCATGTGGACACACTCATTCTAACAGTTCAGTGTGCACACCTCCATGTGGACACAGTCATACTAACAGTTCAGTGTGCACACCTCCATGTGGACATATTCTAACAGTGCAGTGTGCACACCTCCATGTGGGCACACTCATTCTAACAGTTCAGTGTGCACACCTCCATGTGGGCACACTCCTTCTAACAGGTCAGTGTACACACCTCCATGTGGACACACTCATTCTAACAGTTCATTGTGCACATCTCCATGTGGGCAAACTCATTCTAACAGTTCAGTGTGCACACCTCCATTTGGGCACACTCATTCTAACAGTTCAGTGTGCACACTTAAAATGTGGGCACACTCATTCTAACAGTTCAGTGTGAACACCTCCATGTGGACACACTCATTCTAACAGTTCAGTGTGCACACCTCCATGTGGAAACACTCATTCTAACAGTTCAGTGTGCACATCTCCACAGGGATACACTCATTCTAACAGTTCAGTGTGCACACCTCCATGTGGACACACTCATTCTAACAGTTCAGTGTGCACACCTCCATGTGGGCACACTCATTCTAACAGTTCATTGTGCACACCTCCATGTGGACATATTCTAACAGTGCAGTGTGCACAACTCCATGTGGGCACACTCATTCTAAAAGTTCAGTGTGCACACCTCAATGTGGACACACTCATTCTAACAGTTCAGTGTGCACACCTCCATGTGGACACACTCATTCTAACAGTTCAGTGTGCACACCTCCACAGGGACACACTCATTCTAACAGTTCAGTGTGCACACCTCCATGTGGACACAGTCATTCTAACAGTTCAGTGTTCACACCTCCATGTGGACACACTCATTCTAACAGTTCAGTGTGCACACCTCCATGTGGACACACTCATTCTAACACTTCAGTGTGCACACCTCCACAGGGACACACTCATTCTAACAGTTCAGTTTGCACACCTCCATGTGGACACACTCATTCTAACAGTTCAGTGTGCACAACTCCATGTGGGCACACTTATTCTAACAGTTCAGTGTGCACACCTACATGTGGACAAATTCTAACACTTCAGTGTGCATACCTCCATGTGGACACACTCATTCTAACATTTCAGTGTGCACACCTCCACAGGGACACACTCATTCTAACAGTTCATTGTGCACACCTCCATGTGGACACACTCATTCTAACAGTTCAGTGTGCACAACTCCATGTGGGCACACTCATTCTAACAGTTCAGTGTGCACACCTCCATGTGGACACACTCATTCTAACAGTTCAGTGTGCACACCTCCATGTGGGCACACTCATTCTAACAGTTCAGTGTGCACACCTCCATGTGGACACACTCATTCTAACAGTTCATTGTGCACACCTCCATGTGGGCACACTCATTCTAACAGTTCAGTGTGCACACCTCCATGTGAGCACACTCATTCTAACAGTTCAGTGTGCACACCTCCATGTGGGCAAACTCATTCTAACAGTTCAGTCTGCACACCTCCATGTGGACACACTCATTCTAACAGTTCAGTGTGCACACCTCCATGTGGCCACACTCATTCTAACAGTTCAGTGTGCACACCTCCATGTGGACACACTCATTCTAACAGTTCAGTGTGCACACTTCCATGTGGATAAATTCTAACACTTCAGTGTGCACACCTCAATGTGGACACACTCATTCTAACAGTTCAGCGTGCACACCTCCACAGGGACACACTCATTCTAACAGTTCAGTGTGCACACCTCCACAGGGACACACTCATTCTAACAGTTCAGTGTGCACACCTCCACAGGGACACACTCATTCTAACAGTTCAGTGTGCACACCTCCATGTGGACACAGTCATTCTAACAGATCAGTGTGCGCACCTCCATGTGGACAAATTCTAACACTTCAGTGTGCATACCTCCATGTGGACACACTCATTCTAACATTTCAGTGTGCACACCTCCACAGGGACACACTCATTTTAACAGTTCATTGTGCACACCACCATGTGGACACACTCATTCTAACAGTTCAGTGTGCACACCTCCATGTGGGCACACTCATTCTAACAGTTCAGTGTGCACACCTCCATGTGGACACACTCATTCTAACAGTTCAGTGTGCACACCTCCATGTGGGCACACTCATTCTAACAGTTCAGTGTGCACAACTCCATGTGGGCACACTCATTCTAACAGTTCAGTGTGCACACCTCCATGTGGACACACTCATTCTAACAGTTCAGTGTGCACACTTCCATGTGGGCACACTCATTCTAACAGTTCAGTGTGCACACCTCCATGTGGAAACACTCATTCTAACAGTTCAGTGTGCACATCTCCACAGGGATACACTCATTCTAACAGTTCAGTGTGCACACCTCCATGTGGACACACTCATTCTAACAGTTCAGTGTGCACACCTCCATGTGGGCACACTCATTCTAACAGTTCATTGTGCACACCTCCATGTGGACATATTCTAACAGTGCAGTGTGCACACCTCCATGTGGGCACACTCATTCTAAAAGTTCAGTGTGCACACCTCAATGTGGACACACTCATTCTAACAGTTCAGTGTGCACACCTCCATGTGGACACACTCATTCTAACAGTTCAGTGTGCACACCTCCACAGGGACACACTCATTCTAACAGTTCAGTGTGCACACCTCCATATGGACACAGTCATTCTAACAGTTCAGTGTTCACACCTCCATGTGGACACACTCATTCTAACAGTTCAGTTTGCACACCTCCATGTGGACACACTCATTCTAACAGTTCAGTGTGCACAACTCCATGTGGGCACACTTATTCTAACAGTTCAGTGTGCACACCTACATGTGGAAAAATTCTAACACTTCAGTGTGCATACCTCCATGTGGACACACTCATTCTAACATTTCAGTGTGCACACCTCCACAGGGACACACTCATTCTAACAGTTCATTGTGCACACCTCCATGTGGACACACTCATTCTAACAGTTCAGTGTGCACACCTCCATGTGGGCACACTCATTCTAACAGTTCAGTGTGCACACCTCCATGTGGACACACTCATTCTAACAGTTCAGTGTGCACACCTCCATGTGGGCACACTCATTCTAACAGTTCAGTGTGCACACCTCCATGTGGACACACTCATTCTAACAGTTCAGTTTGCACACCTCCATGTGGGCACACTCATTCTAACAGTTCAGTGTGCACACCTCCATGTGGGCACACTCATTCTAACAGTTCAGTGTGCACACCTCCATGTGGGCACACTCATTCTAACAGTTCAGTGTGCACACCTCCATGTGGACACACTCATTCTAACAGTTCAGTGTGCACACCTCCATGTGGAAACACTCATTCTAACAGTTCAGTGTGCACACCTCCACAGGGACACACTCATTCTAACAGTTCAGTGTGCACACCTCCATGTGGACACAGTCATTCTAACAGATCAGTGTGCACACCTCCATGTGGACAAATTCTAACACTTCAGTGTGCATACCTCCATGTGGACACACTCATTCTAACATTTCAGTGTGCACACCTCCACAGGGACACACTCATTTTAACAGTTCATTGTGCACACCACCATGTGGACACACTCATTCTAACAGTTCAGTGTGCACACCTCCATGTGGACACACTCATTCTAACAGTTCAGTGTGCACACCTCCATGTGGGCACACTCATTCTAACAGTTCAGTGTGCACACCTCCATGTGGGCACACTCATTCTAACAGTTCAGTGTGCACACCTCCATGTGGGCACACTCATTCTAACAGTTCAGTCTGCACACCTCCATGTGGACACACTCATTCTAACAGTTCAGTGTGCACACCTCCATGTGGCCACACTCATTCTAACAGTTCAGTGTGCACACCTCCATGTGGACACACTCATTCTAACAGTTCAGTGTGCACACTTCCATGTGGATAAATTCTAACACTTCAGTGTGCACACCTCAATGTGGACACACTCATTCTAACAGTTCAGTGTGCACACCTCCACAGGGACACACTCATTCTAACAGTTCAGTGTGCACACCTCCATGTGGACACACTCATTCTAACAGTTCAGTGTGCACAATTAAAATGTGGGCACACTCATTCTAACAGTTCAGTGTGCACACCTCCATGTGGACACACTCATTCTAACAGTTCAGTGTGCACACCTCCATGTGGAAACACTCATTCTAACAGTTCAGTGTGCACACCTCCACAGGGACACACTCATTCTAACAGTTCAGTGTGCACACCTCCATGTGGACACAGTCATTCTAACAGATCAGTGTGCACACCTCCATGTGGACAAATTCTAACACTTCAGTGTGCATACCTCCATGTGGACACACTCATTCTAACATTTCAGTGTGCACACCTCCACAGGGACACACTCATTTTAACAGTTCATTGTGCACACCACCATGTGGACACACTCATTCTAACAGTTCAGTGTGCACACCTCCATGTGGGCACACTCATTCTAACAGTTCAGTGTGCACACCTCCATGTGGACACACTCATTCTAACAGTTCAGTGTGCACACCTCCATGTGGGCACACTCATTCTAACAGTTCAGTGTGCACACCTCCATGTGGGCACACTCATTCTAACAGTTCAGTGTGCACACCTCCATGTGGACACACTCATTCTAACAGTTCAGTGTGCACACCTCCATGTGGGCACACTCATTCTAACAGTTCAGTGTGCACACCTCCATGTGGACATATTCTAACAGTTCAGTGTGCACACCTCCATGTGGGCACACTCATTCTAAAAGTTCAGTGTGCACACCTCAATGTGGACACACTCATTCTAACAGTTCAGTGTGCACACCTCCACAGGGACACACTCATTCTAACAGTTCAGTGTGCACACCTCCATGTGGACACAGTCATTCTAACAGTTTAGTGTGCACACCTCCATGTGGACACACTCATTCTAACAGTTCAGTGTGTACACTTCCATGTGGACACACTCATTCTAACAGTTCAGTGTGCACACCTCCATATGGACACACTCATTCTAACAGTTCAGTGTGCACACCTCCATGTGGACACACTCATTCTAACAGTTCAGTGTGCACACCGCCATGTGGACACACTCATTCTAACAATACAGTGTGCACACCTCCATGTGGACATATTCTAACATTTCAGTGTGCACACCTCCATGTGGGCACACTCATTCTAACAGTTCAGTGTACACACCTCCATGTGGACACACTCATTCTAACAGTTCAGTGTGCACACCTCCACAGGGATACACTCATTCTAACAGTTCAGTGTGCACACATCCATGTGGACACACTCATTCTAACAGTTCAGTGTGCACACCTCTGTCAGGAGCCAAGTAGCCTAACTGATTCTCATGGGAAAAAGCATTGTACCCAATCTTCCGTTAACAGTTTCAATAGCAACCATTTTTCAACAAAACCACAGTATGTACCTTTTGATCTACTCCCTGAAACATAATGGTTTGCTGTATGGTCCGTTGATCAGGCCCTGGAACAAAGAGACCTTTTCCTGAACCCTACCTTACCCTAACTTCCTCCTAGTAACTTTCCATACCCCTATCTACTTCTCCTAGCTCCTAGCATATATAAGCCTTACTCCCCTTGCAATAAACGAGACCTTGACGCAACTCAGACTGACTTTGTCTTCCTTTATGCGCCTGGTCTCCTTTCTCTCTCACCCCCATTGATCTTTCAGGAGGTGCCTCCTCGGGTCTCATCAAATAACGTGGCCCGCGGGACGGGTCAAGTGGCGCCCGAACGTGGGGCTCGAGGCACGGTGACCTACCGGACGACGGATAACAAAAGGGGCCCCGGAGAGAATTAGGGTAGAGACGCCCGGACCGCATCACTCGTGCAACGCGGGAGAGTCTTGAGGTAAGTGTCGTCCAATCGATCAATGGGAAAAAATTTATCTAAAGAGGCTCTTTTTTTAAAGGAGATGAAAGGGAATCTTCGGGAGAGAGGACTAAGAGTTAAAAAAAGGATTTAGTAAAGTTCTTCCAATATGTGGAGGAGAAATGTCCCTGGTTAGTGATTAATGGACCAGGAATTCACCCTTTGACTTGGAACAGGGTTGGAAAAGATATTAACAAATTAATCAGAGACGGGGAAAATGTCCCCGATGCCTTTTTTAGTTTTTATGGTGTGATTAGAGATTTTCTAAAGGAAGCAGAGGGAGATGGGCGTGTTTCACATTTACTAGCCCTTGCAGAGGATTTTCTCTCAAACTCCCCCTGCCTGACAACCAAGTGTCCAGAGGTTTATTACATCTACCGGTAAGAGCGCTCTCTGTCTTGCTGTGTCTCTCTGTCTTGTTACTTTTGTTTTGTACTTTGCAGGCTCAATTTGTACTTTTCAGGCTCTCACTGGGACAGACGTGTCCAGACAGTGAACCTGGCGGTGAAGGGAGACGTCCCAGAGCCCTAAAGCCACCTCAGAGGTGACGATCTGGTTTAGGAGCATCTTTGGGTATCTTCCCCCACGGTGGGAGGAAGTGCCACTTTGTATTTTGTCCTGGGAATTTGTCAGAGCCATTTTGTGGGTTTTTTGTATGTTTTGTTGTGATCATTGTTACTTTACTCTCTTCTTCTCTTCCAAGAAAAAAGGTGCATGTCTGACTGACAGGGATGTGGAAGCCCCTGATGTCTGTTTAATTAAGGACAGAGATCCTCCAGTCTGGATTGTTTTTGGTGTGATTGAGCCTGGAGGGTCAAAACCTCCCCCCCCCCAGAGCACATCAGGCTGTCACTGTTCTTGGAGCTTTGTTGGTTGTCTCGTTGGGACAAAGTTTTTTCGTGTGCCCTTGGTCTTGTGTGTAATGTGTTAATTGTTCTCATTGTTGACTTGACTGTGACGGACGCTATGGGACAGTTCCCTTCTTCTCCACTAGACCTTTGCCTAGCTCACTGAAAGGATGTGTGAGCCACAATAAAGGGAACTGGGTCCCCCACTCCCACTCCCCGACTGAACTGAGATAAACAGGTATCCCCTGCCAGGTGGGGCTTGCATACTGCAAGAGGGGCTTGCTGGCTGTGAATGAGGCCGTCGTCTCAGTGCTGATGTTCCGGTTCTTGGATTGTCTGTGTAAATGTTATTTGTTTCTGTCTACTAACCTCCCTTATTTTCCTAGAGGAAGAGGAGGAGAGAGAGGCATAACAAAGGCCACCTCCGTCCCTCCCTAGCTCTCTTGCTATCAGGACTGCAGCCAGCTGGCTGCTCTCACGAGGGTGGGGGTGCGTGCTCTCGGTACAGGCGGGCAAAGACGGGAACTTTGGACAGGACAATGGGGACTGCCTGCAAATGACAAAAACTGTGTGTACACTGAACAGAGAATCTGACTTTAGTCAGAAGAGTTAACAAAAACTTTTTTTCAGGAACACTGGCAGCCAAGGACACGCTCTATGCCCACTGCTCCCCCTCCCTTCCTTTACTGTGATAACTTCAAGGTTTCTTCTGCCGGCCAGCAGCTTCTATTGTTAACCCTTCTCTGTCCTGGTATTGCTTAAAAGGAAATGTTAAATTACCAGTTCAAGACACTGGGAAAATTATGCTTTTGTTTCCACAGGAAAAATAAAAATTTACATGGGTTTTGGTCATTTGAGTTCAATGGGTTACAAATACTTGCCATCATTTAAGAGACTTGGTTTCAAATTATTGCTGGTTAAGATAAAAATAATGTTTTTATAAAAAATGACTTGAGATATATATATGTATATATATATATATATATATATATGTGTGTGTATATATGTATGTATATATATAAATAATGAAATATGTTTCAGGTTTCTTTGTCTTGCTATTCTGCTGTTACATTGAGACTCCAAAGGGTCATAGTTGTAAAAATGTCTGTCTACTCTACAGGTATGAATGAAAAATGTGGCCACATGTATGTTTGGTTTTGAATGTCTGAGTTTGCATGTCCTTTGTGTTAAGAAATACAAGTTAATACTAGTCATCTGGCTATTCAGATACTAGTTTAAAGCATAAACTGTTCTATTTAAATAAAAAAACTGAGAGGTATATTTGACTAATATATCTATAAGAGAACAAATTGGCCTGGTTATTGTTACCAAATTTAGAGATATTTTTAAGATTGGGCCTAGATTTGTTTGGCTCAGATACATTTAATAGATAATGGTCCTCAAACCTGTCAAAGATCTGATGAATATGGCATTTACATTATTTGATAAAAAGCTTACTATAGCAAACAGAGATTCCAAGCTCCCCAGCTCCTAGCAATGACTCCCAAGGAATGGCCAATTCCCCTATGCTATGTCAAAAGTATGTAGCTCAGTCTATCGATCTAGTGAGGGTCTAATACCCCGAAGTTTATATTATATATTATATGGATGATTTGTTAATAGCAGGGAAATCTGAAGAAAAAACACAAAATGTAGCTCAAAAGATAATTATCACACTTCAGGACCGAGGATTTCATATAGCTCTAGAGAAGATACAAACCCAATACCCCTTCCTGTTTTTAGGGTTCGAGTTACACTCGGACCTCCTCTATACACAAAAAAATCCAGATTAGAAAAGATACACTTCGTTGTCTCAATGATTTTCAAAAGCTTTTAGGGGATATCAATTGGCGGTGACCCTATTTAAAAATAACCAAGGGAGAGTTACGCCCCCTTGAGGATATCCTCAAAGGAGACTCCGACCCTCAATCCCCTAGATACCTTACGGTGGAGGCAGAGAGGGTGTTACAAAAGGTTGAAACGGCCATCACTCAACAACACACGGGATATTTTGACCCAACTCTCCCATTGTATTTGATCATTTTTTCTACAGATTTTGCCCCTACAGGCCTGCTTTGGCAAGAGTCCGTACCTTTACTGTGGGTACATCTTCCTGTTACTAAAAGAAAAATCCTTCCTACTTATCCTTCCCTGGTTTGCCAATCAATAATGTTAGGAATAAAAGCCTCCACTCGATACTTTGGACATGACCCTGATATTATTGTTATGCCATATGATAAAGAGCAACTTGAATGGTTATGCACCCGTAGTCCTGACTGGGCCATTCTTGTCTGCACCTATGAAGGGAAACTTGACACACAAATGCCCAGTAATAAACTCCTACAATTCTTCTCCCTCACTTCTTTTGTTTTTCTTAAAAATACCCGAATGGAGCCCATCCCGGACTCCCCTGTGCTTTTCATAGATGGGTCAAGCAATGGTAAAGCTGCGTATGTCCTCAATGGCCAAAAGAATGTTATGACAACCCCTTTCAAGTCAGCTCAGCTGGTGGAGCTATATGCTGCCTTGCTGTCTTTAAAATTTTTGAAGGTTGTTCCTTTAATTTGTATTCAGACAGTAGATATGTGGTAGGGGCTTTACAGGCTTTAGAAATGGTCCCAATAATCCAACCCATTACTCCCACCTTCCAAATGTTTTCTGAATTACAAAAATTAATCCGACAAAGGTCACTAGCCTTTTATTTTGGCCATATTCGTGCCCACACAGGCCTACCTGGACCCCTAGCTCAGGGAAATGAATTTGCAGATTCTGCTACACGTTCTATCTTGATTTCTCACTTAGAACATGATCAGGTAGCAGCTGCTCGTGAGGCACACCGCTTTCATCACCTCAATGCTCAAACTTTGAGACTAAGGTTCTCAATTACTAGAGAACAGGCTAGGGAAATTGTAAAAAACTGTAAAAATTGCCTGATGCTCTTACCTGAACCTCATTATGGAGTAAACCCCAGAGGGCTTATTCCTGGACAACTATGGCAGATGGATGTCACCCATGTTCCTTCTTTTGGCAAATTAAAGTTTATACATGTTACTGTAGATACCTTCAGTGGATTTTTTTGTGCCTCTGCTCATAGTGGAGAAGCCACCAAAGATGTTATCAATCATATGTTACATGTCTTCACAGTGCTAGGTCAGCCGAAATGTATAAAAACTGATAATGGTCCAGGATATACTAGTAGCAAATTTAGACAATTTTGTTTACAATTAGGAATTAAACACTTCACTGGAATATCCTATAACCCTCAAGGCCAAGGTATCGTGGAGAGAGCTCACCAAACTTTAAAAAATACTCTTAATAAACTTAGCTCACAAGAGACACTATTTCCCCTTAAGGGAAACCACAAAGCTCTGCCTTCTCACACCCTATTCGTATTAAATTTTCTGACATTGGACGCTTTTGGAAAATCTGCAGCTGAGCGACACTGGCACCCAGAAACCAAACAAGGATATGCACAGGTCCTTTGGAAAGATCCAATAACTGGAAAATGGGGCAGTCCTGATCCAGTTATAATCTGGGGAAAGGGATCTGCATGTATTTATGACTCCAAGGAAAATGGGGCTCGTTGGCTACCAGAAAGACTGATTAAGCCTTACTCTACACAGATTGCCTCCCTAGACTAAGGAAAAAATAACTGTTATGTCCAGGACACAACCCTGAGACAAAAATTCTCTCTTTTTCTTTCAGAAATGCCTCCAGCTTGGAAAATAAAGGGAGCCACGGACATCTCAATGGCAGGACCTGTTCGTCGCGAGCCTTGGAAAACCAATCCCTGCTTCATCGTTTGCTTACTACTCTTCCCCCTTCCCCTCTCCTGCATCTCCAAGGAAAGCCCCCGTGCTATTAAAAAGCTTACCTGGCGAATTTTCACAGTAACAGGGGAGGAGGTCTGGAAGGTTACTACAAACCATGCTCCCTATTCCTGGTGGCCATCACTCACTCCTGACTTCTGTCAGCTGGCTGCAGGATTGGATTCTTGGGATATACCTACTATTGGCCAACACCAATTAAATGGTACAGGGGGTCAAACGATTCCAAACTGCAATCAATTTCCTCACAATCCTAAAACCACTTGGACAAGCCCTTGTGGGACATTCCATGATAATGATCCTGCCTTGATGACTGCCCCAGGCTGTGTTAGTTCTACAGCTCGTTGTAGGTTAGCACAATCTGACTTTTATGTCTGCCCTAAGGATGGTAGAAGCTGAGCCACGGCTGCTAGATGTGGGGGATTCGAGACCTTCTTTTGTGCTCGATGGGGTTGTGAAACTACAGGGGCAGCTTACTGGGAACCAACTTCATCTTGGGACCTTATTTCAGTTACAAGGGGATACAGTAAGCCTAGCACATATAGACATTTTTGCTTTAGCTCCTATACTGGGACAGCCTATAATCCAGGGCTATCATTACCTTTAAACATAACCTTCACCCCTCAGGGTAGGGCGAATCGAGAATGGCCCTCAGGAAAAACATGGGGACTCTGCTGGTATCTTGATGGCACAGATAAAGGAGTCATTTTCAAGATCTTGCTAACAATAGAAAACCCAAAGTCGGTAGGACCCAAATGTAGTTCTCTCTGACCAAAAAGTTCCCTCCAATCATGAAAAGGTGCCATCACCTCCTTCCCCCTCACCTCATCCTCATCCCTTTCCCTACCATACAAGAACCGTGACTACCATCCTAGATTCCAGTAATGACACTCTCCTTACTCCTTTTGGAGGAACAGGAGATAGATTGTTTAATTTGGTCCAGGGAGCTTATCTGGCCCTAAATGCCACAAATCCAAACAGAACCTTGGGTTGCTGGCTCTGCCTTACCTCCAGTCCCCCTTATTATGAAGGAATCGCCTTTCAGTCTACTGCCAATAACCTTACTTCCCCGAGCAATAGGTGTCAGACTAAGCCACATAAACTAACACTCCCTGAAGTCTCCGGACAAGGTTCTTGTTTGGGCAAGATTCCATCAACCCATCGTCACCTCTGTAAACAAACTCTGACACCCTATAAAGGGAGCTATTATCTTGAAGCACCCAACGGGTCCTACTGGGCCTGTAACACAGGATTGACCCCTTGCATATCTGCTCAGATATTTGATGATTCCCATGAATTTTGTGTGATGGTCCAATTATGGCCTCATGTCACTTATCATCAAGAAAGCTCAGTGATGTAATTCTTTGAGCAGAGAGGCAGATACACTCGAGAACCTGTGTCTATGACTATTGCCCTATTGTTAGGTATTGGAGGCATTGCTGCAGGAGTTGGTACAGGAACTGCTGCCCTCGTGCAGAGCAACCACCTTATGCAGTTACAAATGGCTATGACTACTGACCTAGAGGCCATAGAAAGATCCATTTCTGCCCTAGAGAAGTCTTTAACCTCACTCTCTGAGGTTGTGTTACAAAACAGAAGAGGTCTGGATTTACTATTTTTAAAGGAGGGGGGATTATGTGCAGCCTTGAAGGAAGAATGCTGCTTTTATGCCAATCACATTGGGGTAGTTAGAGAATCAATGGAGAAACTAAGAGAAAGATTAGCACAAAGAAAACGTGATTTTGAAAATCAAAACAATTGGTTTGAGGGCTGGCTAAAGGGGTCCCCTTGGCTTTCTACTCTGATCCCCACCCTCTTGGCCCCCTTGATCATTTTTCTTCTCCTCCTCACCTTTGGTCCTTGGGCTTTTCAACGACTAACACAATTCATCAAAAATCAGATCGATTCGGCCCTACCAAAAACTGTTTCAGTACATTACCATCGGACAGAAACTCGAGAGGAAACTATTGAAACAGGTGAAAGGCTCAGGTTCAGTGGCCTACGAACCTAAAAACCCCTATAACTAAAAGCTAGAGGGTACTCAATGACGGGAATAGTATGGGGCCTGTGCTGGGAGCACAACGTACAGAGGTCGCCAGAGACCGGCTCAACATGGCACGTTGCCAGACAGGACTGCACCCCATATAGCCTAAGACAGGGGCCCTCTCAATTTATGACCAAAGCCTGCTTTGGCCATTTTATAGAAAGAAGGGGGAATTGTCAGGAGCCAAGTAGCCTAACTGATTCTCATGGGAAAAAGCAGTGTACCCAATCTTCCGTTAACAGTTTCAATAGCAACCATTTTTCAACAAAACCACAGTATGTACCTTTTGATCTACTCCCTGAAACATAATGGTTTGCTGTATGGTCCGTTGATCAGGCCCTGGAACAAAGAGACCTTTTCCTGAAACCTACCTTACCCTAACTTCCTCCTAGTAACTTTCCATACCCCTATCTACTTCTCCTAGCTCCTAGCATATATAAGCCTTACTCCCCTTGCAATAAACGAGACCTTGACGCAACTCAGACTGACTTTGTCTTCCTTTACACGCCTGGTCTCCTTTCTCTCTCACCCCCATTGATCTTTCAGGAGGTGCCTCCTCGGGTCTCATCAAATAACGAGGCCCGCGGGACGGGTCACACCTCCATGTGGGCACACTCATTCTAACAGTTCAGTGTGCACACTTCCATGTGGACACACTCATTCTAACAGTTCAGTGTGCACACCTCCATGTGGACACACTCAATCTAACAGTTCAGTGTACACACCTCCATGTGGACACACTCATTCTAACAATACAGTGTGCACACCTCCATGTGGACATATTCTAACAGTTCAGTGTGCACACCTCCATGTGGGCACACTCATTCTAAAAGTTCAGGGTGCACACCTCCATGTGGACACACTCATTCTAACAGTTCAGTGTGCACACCTCCATGTGGACACACTCATTCTAACAGTTCAGTGTGCACCCCTGCATGTGGACACAATCATTCTAACAGTTCAGTGTGCACACTTCCATGTGGACACACTCATTCTAACAGTTCAGTGTGCACACCTCCATGTGGGCACACTCATTCTAACAGTTCAGTGTACACACCTCCATGTGGACACACTCATTCAAACAGTTCAGTGTGCACACCTCCATGTGGACACACTCATTCTAACAGTTCAGTGTGCACATCTCCACAGGGATACACTCATTCTAACAGTTCAGTGTGCACACCTCCATGTGGACATATTCTAACCGTTCAGTGTGCACACTTTTAATGTGGACACACTCATTCTAACAGTTCAGTGTGCACACCTCCATGTAGACACACTCATTCTAACAGTACAGTGTGCACACCACCACAGGGACACACTCATTCTAACAGTTCAGTGTGCCCACCTCCATGTGGGCACACTCATTCTAACAGTTCAGTGTGCACAACTCCATGTGGACACAGTCATTCTAACAGTTCAGTTTGCACAACTCCATGTGGCCACACTCATTCTAACAGTTCAGTGTGCACACCTCCATGTGGGCACACTCATTCTAACAGTTCAGTGTGCACACCTCCATGTGGGCACACTCATTCTAACAGTTCAGTCTGCACACCTCCATGTGGACACACTCATTCTAACAGTTCAGTGTGCACACCTCCATGTGGCCACACTCATTCTAACAGTTCAGTGTGCACACCTCCATGTGGACACACTCATTCTAACAGTACAGTGGGCACACCTCCATGTGGATAAATTCTAACACTTCAGTGTGCACACCTCCATGTGGACACACTCATTCTAACAGTTCAGTGTGCACACCTCCACAGGGACACACTCATTCTAACAGTTCAGTGTGCACACCTCCATGTGGACAAATTCTAACACTTCAGTGTGCACAACTCCATGTGGGCACACTCATTCTAACAGTTCAGTGTGCACACCTCCATGTGGACACACTCATTCTAACAGTTCAGTGTGCACAACTACATGTGGGCACACTCATTTTAACAGTTCAGTGTGCACACCTCCATGTGGACAAATTCTAACACTTCAGTGTGCACACCTCCATGTGGGCACACTCATTCTAACAGTTCAGTGTGCACACCTCCTAGTGGACACACTCATTCTAACAGTTCAGTGGGCACACCTCCATGTGGACACACTCATTCTAACAGTTCAGTGTGCACACCTCCATGTGGGCACACTCATTCTAACAGTTCAGTGTGCACACCTCCATGTGGGCACACTCATTCTAACAGTTCAGTGTGCACACCTCCATGTGGGCACACTCATTCTAACAGTTCAGTGTGCACACCTCCATGTGGGCACACTCATTCTAACAGTTCAGTGTGCACACCTCCATGTGGGCACACTCATTCTAACAGTTCAGTGTGCACACCTCCATGTGGACATATTCTAACAGTGCAGTGTGCACACCTCCATGTGGACACACTCATTCTAACAGTTCAGTGTGCACACCTCCATGTGGGCACACTCATTCTAACAGTTCAGTGTGCACACCTCCATGTGGACACACTCATTCTAACAGTTCAGTGTGCACACCTCCACAGGGACACACTCATTCTAACAGTTCAGTGTGCACACCTCCATGTGGACACAGTCATTCTAACAGTGCAGTGTGCACACCTCCATGTGGGCACACTCATTCTAACAGTTCAGTGTGCACACCTCCATGTGGACACACTCATTCTAACAGTTCATTGTGCACATCTCCATGTGGGCAAACTCATTCTAACAGTTCAGTGTGCACACCTCCATTTGGGCACACTCATTCTAACAGTTCAGTGTGCACACTTAAAATGTGGGCACACTCATTCTAACAGTTCAGTGTGCACACCTCCATGTGGAAACACTAATTCTAACAGTTCAGTGTGCACATCTCCACAGGGATACACTCATTCTAACAGTTCAGTGTGCACACCTCATGTGGACACACTCATTCTAACAGTTCAGTGTGCACACCTCCATGTGGGCACACTCATTCTAACAGTTCATTGTGCACACCTCCATGTGGACATATTCTAACAGTGCAGTGTGCACACCTCCATGTGGGCACACTCATTCTAAAAGTTCAGTGTGCACACCTCAATGTGGACACACTCATTCTAACAGTTCAGTGTGCACACCTCCATGTGGACACACTCATTCTAACAGTTCAGTGTGCACACCTCCACAGGGACACACTCATTCTAACAGTTCAGTGTGCACGCCTCCATGTGGACACACTCATTCTAACAGTTCAGTGTGCACACCGCCATGTGGACACACTCATTCTAACAATACAGTGTGCACACCTCCATGTGGACATATTCTAACAGTTCAGTGTGCACACCTCCATGTGGGCACACTCATTCTAACAGTTCAGTGTACACACCTCCATGTGGACACACTCATTCTAACAGTTCAGTGTGCACACCTCCATGTGGACACACTCATTCTAACAGTTCAGTGTGCACACCTCCACAGGGATACACTCATTCTAACAGTTCAGTGTGCACACCTCCATGTGGACACAGTCATTCTAACAGTTCAGTGTGCACACCTCCATGTGGACACACTCATTCTAACAGTTCAGTTTGCACACCTCCATGTGGACACACTCATTCTAACAGTTCAGTGTGCACAACTACATGTGGGCACACTCATTCTAACTTTTCAGTGTGCACACCTCCATGTGGACAAATTCTAACACTTCAGTGTGCATACCTCCATGTGGACACACTCATTCTAACATTTCAGTGTGCACACCTCCATGTGGACACACTCATTCTAACAGTTCAGTGTGCACACCTCAATGTGGACACACTCATTCTAACAGTTCAGTGTGCACACCTCCATGTGGCCACACTCATTCTAACAGTTCAGTGTGCACACCTCCATGTGGACACACTCATTCTAACAGTTCAGTGTGCACACCTCCATGTGGATAAATTCTAACACTTCAGTGTGCACACCTCCATGTGGACACACTCATTCTAACAGTTCAGTGTGCACACCTCCACAGGGACACACTCATTCTAACAGTTCAGTGTGCACACCTCCATGTGGACAAATTCTAACACTTCAGTGTGCACACCTCCATGTGGGCACACTCATTCTAACAGTTCAGTGTGCACACCTCCATGTGGACACACTCATTCTAACAGTTCAGTGTGCACACCTCCATGTGGACACACTCATTCTAACAGTTCAGTGTGCACACCTCCATGTGGGCACACTCATTCTAACAGTTCAGTGTGCACACCTCCATGTGGGCACACTCATTCTAACATTTCAGTGTGCACACCTCCATGTGGGCACACTCATTCTAACAGTTCAGTGTGCACACCTCCATGTAGGCACACTCATTCTAACAGTTCAGTCTGCACACATCGATGTGGACACACTCATTCTAACAGTTCAGTGTGCACACCTCCATGTGGCCACACTCATTCTAACAGAACAGTGTGCACACCTCCATGTGGACACACTCATTCTACCAGTTCAGTGTGCACACCTCCATGTGGACACACTCATTCTAACAGTTCAGTGTGCACACCTCCATGTGGGCACACTCATTCTAACAGTTCAGTGTGCACACCTCCATGTGGGCACACTCATTCTAACAGTTCAGTGTGCACACCTCCATGTGGGCACACTCATTCTAACAGTTCAGTGTGCACACCTCCATGTGGGCACACTCATTCTAACATTTCAGTGTGCACACCTCCATGTGGGCACACTCATTCTAACAGTTCAGTGTGCACACCTCCATGTAGGCACACTCATTCTAACAGTTCAGTCTGCACACATCGATGTGGACACACTCATTCTAACAGTTCAGTGTGCACACCTCCATGTGGCCACACTCATTCTAACAGAACAGTGTGCACACCTCCATGTGGACACACTCATTCTACCAGTTCAGTGTGCACACCTCCATGTGGACACACTCATTCTAACAGTTCAGTGTGCACACCTCCACAGGTATACACTCATTCTAACAGTTCAGTGTGCACACCTCCATGTGGACACACTCATTCTAACAGTTCAGTGTGCACACCTCCACAGGGACACACTCATTCTAACAGTTCAGTGTGCACACCTCCATGTGGACACAGTCATTCTAACTGTTCAGTGTGCACACCTCCATGTGGACACACTCATTCTAACAGTTCAGTTTGCACACCTCCATGTGGACACACTCATTCTAACAGTTCAGTGTGCACAACTACATGTGGGCACACTCATTCTAACAGTTCAGTGTGCACACCTCCATGTGGACATATTCTAACACTTCAGTGTGCATACCTCCATGTGGACACACTCATTCTAACATTTCAGTGTGCACACCTCCATGTGGACACACTCATTCTAACAGTTCAGTGTGCACACCTCCATGTGGGCACACTCATTCTAACAGTTCAGTGTGCACACCTCCATGTGGGCACACTCATTCTAACAGTTCAGTGTGCACACCTCCATGTGGGCACACTCATTCTAACAGTTCAGTGTGCACAACTACATGTGGGCACACTCATTCTAACAGTTCAGTGTGCACACCTCCATGTGGACAAATTCTAACACTTCAGTGTGCACACCTCCATGTGGGCACACTCATTCTAACAGTTCAGTGTGCACACCTCCTAGTGGACACACTCATTCTAACAGTTCAGTGTGCACACCTCCATGTGGACACACTCATTCTAACAGTTCAGTGTGCACACCTCCATGTGGGCACACTCATTCTAACAGTTCAGTGTGCACACCTCCATGTGGACACACTCATTCTAACAGTTCAGTGTGCACACCTCCATGTGGGCACACTCATTCTAACAGTTCAGTGTGCACACCTCCATGTGGGCACACTCATTCTAACAGTTCAGTGTGCACACCTCCATGTGGGCACACTCATTCTAACAGTTCAGTGTGCACACCTCCATGTGGGCACACTCATTCTAACAGTTCAGTGTGCACACCTCCATGAGGGCACACTCATTCTAACAGTTCAGTCTGCACACCTCCATGTGGACACACTCATTCTAACAGTTCAGTGTGCACACCTCCATGTGGCCACACTCATTCTAACAGAACAGTGTGCACACCTCCATGTGGACACACTCATTCTAACAGTTCAGTGTGCACACCTCCATGTGGACACACTCATTCTAACAGTTCAGTGTGCACACCTCCATGTGGACACACTCATTCTAACAGTTCAGTGTGCACACCTCCACAGGAATACACTCATTCTAACAGTTCAGTGTGCACACCTCCATGTGGACACACTCATTCTAACAGTTCAGTGTGCACACCTCCACAGGGACACACTCATTCTAACAGTTCAGTGTGCACACCTCCATGTGGACACAGTCATTCTAACAGTGCAGTGTGCACACCTCCATGTGGGCACACTCATTCTAACAGTTCAGTGTGCACACCTCCATGTGGACACACTCATTCTAACAGTTCATTGTGCACATCTCCATGTGGGCAAACTCATTCTAACAGTTCAGTGTGCACACCTCCATTTGGGCACACTCATTCTAACAGTTCAGTGTGCACACCTCCATGTGGACACACTCATTCTAACAGTTCAGTGTGCACACCTCCATGTGGGCACACTCATTCTAACAGTTCATTGTGCACACCTCCATGTGGACATATTCTAACAGTGCAGTGTGCACACCTCCATGTGGGCACACTCATTCTAAAAGTTCAGTGTGCACACCTCAATGTGGACACACTCATTCTAACAGTTCAGTGTGCACACCTCCATGTGGACACACTCATTCTAACAGTTCAGTGTGCACACCTCCACAGGGACACACTCATTCTAACAGTTCACTGTGCACACCTCCATGTGGACACACTCATTCTAACAGTTCAGTGTGCACACCTCCATGTGGGCACACTCATTCTAACAGTTCAGTCTGCACACCTCCATGTGGACACACTCATTCTAACAGTTCAGTGTGCACACCTCCATGTGGCCACACTCATTCTAACAGTTCAGTGTGCACACCTCCATGTGGACACACTCATTCTAACAGTTCAGTGTGCACACCTCCATGTGGATAAATTCTAACACTTCAGTGTGCACACCTCCATGTGGACACACTCATTCTAACAGTTCAGTGTGCACACCTCCACAGGGACACACTCATTCTAACAGTTCAGTGTGCACACCTCCATGTGGACACACTCATTCTAACAGTTCAGTGTGCACAATTAAAATGTGGGCACACTCATTCTAACAGTTCAGTGTGCACACCTCCATGTGGACACACTCATTCTAACAGTTCAGTGTGCACACCTCCATGTGGAAACACTCATTCTAACAGTTCAGTGTGCACACCTCCACAGGGACACACTCATTCTAACAGTTCAGTGTGCACACCTCCATGTGGACACAGTCATTCTAACAGATCAGTGTGCACACCTCCATGTGGACAAATTCTAACACTTCAGTGTGCATACCTCAATGTGAACACTCATTCTAACATTTCAGTGTGCACACCTCCACAGGGACACACTCATTCTAACAGTTCATTGTGCACACCACCATGTGGACACACTCATTCTAACAGTTCAGTGTGCACACCTCCATGTGGGCACACTCATTCTAACAGTTCAGTGTGCACACCTCCATGTGGACACACTCATTCTAACAGTTCAGTGTGCACACTTCCATGTGGGCACACTCATTCTAACAGTTCAGTGTGCACACCTCCATGTGGGCACACTCATTCTAACAGTTCAGTGTGCACACCTCCATGTGGACACACTCATTCTAACAGTTCAGTGTGCACACCTCCATGTGGGCACACTCATTCTAACAGTTCAGTGTGCACACCTCCATGTGGACATATTCTAACAGTTCAGTGTGCACAACTCCATGTGGGCACACTCATTCTAAAAGTTCAGTGTGCACACCTCAATGTGGACACACTCATTCTAACAGTTCAGTGTGCACACCTCCACAGGGACACACTCATTCTAACAGTTCAGTGTGCACACCTCAATGTGGACACAGTCATTCTAACAGTTTAGTGTGCACACCTCCATGTGGACACACTCATTCTAACAGTTCAGTGTGTACACTTCCATGTGGACACACTCATTCTAACAGTTCAGTGTGCACACCTCCACATGGACACACACATTCTAACAGTTCAGTGTGCACGCCTCCATGTGGACACACTCATTCTAACAGTTCAGTGTGCACACCGCCATGTGGACACACTCATTCTAACAATACAGTGTGCACACCTCCATGTGGACATATTCTAACAGTTCAGTGTGCACACCTCCATGTGGGCACACTCATTCTAACAGTTCAGTGTACACACCTCCATGTGGACACACTCATTCTAACAGTTCAGTGTGCACACCTCCATGTGGACACACTCATTCTAACAGTTCAGTGTGCACACCTCCACAGGGATACACTCATTCTAACAGTTCAGTGTGCACACATCCATGTGGACACACTCATTCTAACAGTTCAGTGTGCACACCTCCATGTGGGCACACTCATTCTAAAAGTTCAGTGTGCACACTTCCATGTGCACACACTCATTCTATCAGTTCAGTGTGCACACCTCCATGTGGACACACTCAATCTAACAGTTCAGTGTACACACCTCCATGTGGACACACTCATTTTAACAATACGGTGTGCACACCTCCATGTGGACATATTCTAACAGTTCAGTGTGCTCACATCCATGTGGGCACACTCATTCTAAAAGTTCAGTGTGCACACCTCCATGTGGACACACTCATTCTAACAGTTCAGTGTGCACACCTCCATGTGGACACACTCATTCTAACAGTTCAGTGTGCACACCTGCATGTGGACACAATCATTCTAACAGTTCAGTGTGCACACTTCCATGTGGACACACTCATTCTAACAGTTCAGTGTGCACACCTCCATGTGGGCACACTCATTCTAACAGTTCAGTGTACACACCTCCATGTGGACACACTCATTCAAACAGTTCAGTGTGCACACCTCCATGTGGACACACTCATTCTAACAGTTCAGTGTGCACATCTCCACAGGGATACACTCATTCTAACAGTTCATTGTGCACACCTCCATTTGGATATATTCTAACCGTTCAGTGTGCACACTTTTAATGTGGACACACTCATTCTAACAGTTCAGTGTGCACACCTCCATGTAGACACACTCATTCTAACAGTACAGTGTGCACACCACCACAGGGACACACTCATTCTAACAGTTCAGTGTGCACACCTCCATGTGGGCACACTCATTCTAACAGTTCAGTGTGCCCACCTCCATGTGGACACAGTCATTCTAACAGTTCAGTTTGCACAACTCCATGTGGGCACACTCATTCTAACAGTTCAGTGTGCACACCTCCATGTGGGCACACTCATTCTAACAGTTCAGTGCGCACACCTCCATGTGGGCACACTCATTCTAACAGTTCAGTCTGCACACCTCCATGTGGACATACTCATTCTAAAAGTTCAGTGTGCACACCTCCATGTGGCCACACCCATTCTAACAGTTCAGTGTGCACACCTCCATATGGACACACTCATTCTAACAGTTCAGTGTGCACACCTCCATGTGGATAAATTCTAACACTTCAGTGTGCACACCTCCATGTGGACACACTCATTCTAACAGTTCAGTGTGCACACTTCCACAGGGACACACTCATTCTAACAGTTCAGTGTGCACACCTCCATGTGGACAAATTCTAACACTTCAGTGTGCACACCTCCATGTGGGCACACTCATTCTAACAGTTCAGTGTGCACACCTCCATGTGGACACACTCATTCTAACAGTTCAGTGTGCACACCTCCATGTGGACACACTCATTCTAACAGTTCAGTGTGCACACCTCCATGTGGGCACACTCATTCTAACAGTTCAGTGTGCACACCTCCATGTGGGCACACTCATTCTAACAGTTCAGTGTGCACACCTCCATGTGGGCACACTCATTCTAACAGTTCAGTGTGCACACCTCCATGTGGGCACACTCATTCTAACATTTCAGTGTGCACACCTCCATGTGGGCACACTCATTCTAACAGTTCAGTGTGCACACCTCCATGTAGGCACACTCATTCTAACAGTTCAGTCTGCACACCTCCATGTGGACACACTCATTCTAACAGTTCAGTGTGCACACCTCCATGTGGCCACACTCATTCTAACAGAACAGTGTGCACACCTCCATGTGGACACACTCATTCTAACAGTTCAGTGTGCACACCTCCATGTGGACACACTCATTCTACCAGTTCAGTGTGCACACCTCCATGTGGACACACTCATTCTAACAGTTCAGTGTGCACACCTCCACAGGTATACACTCATTCTAACAGTTCAGTGTGCACACCTCCATGTGGACACACTCATTCTAACAGTTCAGTGTGCACACCTCCACAGGGACACACTCATTCTAACAGTTCAGTGTGCACACCTCCATGTGGACACAGTCATTCTAACAGTTCAGTGTGCACACCTCCATGTGGACACACTCATTCTAACAGTTCAGTTTGCACACCTCCATGTGGACACACTCATTCTAACAGTTCAGTGTGCACAACTACATGTGGGCACACTCATTCTAACAGTTCAGTGTGCACACCTCCATGTGGACAAATTCTAACACTTCAGTGTGCATACCTCCATGTGGACACACTCATTCTAACATTTCAGTGTGCACACCTCCACAGGGACACACTCATTCTAACAGTTCATTGTGCACACCTCCATGTGAACACACTCATTCTAACAGTTCAGTGTGCACACCTCCATGGGGACACACTCATTCTAACAGTTCAGTGTGCACACCTCCATGTGGGCACACTCATTCTAACAGTTCAGTGCGCACACCTCCATGTGGACATATTCTAACAGTTCAGTGTGCACACCTCCATGTGGGCACATTCATTCTAACAGTTCAGTGTGCACACCTCCATGTGGACACCGTCATTCTAACAGTTCAGTGTGCACACATCCATGTGGACACACTCATTCTAACAGTTCAGTGTGCACACCTCCATGTGGACACACTCATTCTAACAGTTCAGTGTGCACACCTCCATGTGGACACAGTCATTCTAACAGTGCAGTGTGCACACCTCCATGTGGGCACACTCATTCTAACAGTTCAGTGTGCACACCTCCATGTGGACACACTCATTCTAACAGGTCAGTGTACACACCTCCATGTGGACACACTCATTCTAACAGTTCATTGTGCACATCTCCATGTGGGCAAACTCATTCTAACAGTTCAGTGTGCATACCTCCATTTGGGCACACTCATTCTAACAGTTCAGTGTGCACACTTAAAATGTGGGCACACTCATTCTAACAGTTCAGTGTGAACACCTCCATGTGGACACACTCATTCTAACAGTTCAGTGTGCACACCTCCATGTGGAAACACTCATTCTAACAGTTCAGTGTGCACATCTCCACAGGGATACACTCATTCTAACAGTTCAGTGTGCACACCTCCATGTGGACACACTCATTCTAACAGTTCAGTGTGCACACCTCCATGTGGGCACACTCATTCTAACAGTTCATTGTGCACACCTCCATGTGGACATATTCTAACAGTGCAGTGTGCACACCTCCATGTGGGCACACTCATTCTAAAAGTTCAGTGTGCACACCTCCATGTGGACACACTCATTCTAACAGTTCAGTGTGCACACCTCCATGTGGACACACTCATTCTAACAGTTCAGTGTGCACACCTCCACAGGGACACACTCATTCTAACAGTTCAGTGTGCACACCTCCATGTGGACACAGTCATTCTAACAGTTCAGTGTTCACACCTCCATGTGGACACACTCATTCTAACAGTTCATTTTGCACACCTCCATATGGACACACTCATTCTAACAGTTCAGTGTGCACACCTCCATGTGGGCACACTCATTCTAACAGTTCAGTGTGCACACCTCCATGTGGACAAATTCTAACACTTCAGTGTGCATACCTCCATGTGGACACACTCATTCTAACATTTCAGTGTGCACACCTCCACAGGGACACACTCATTCTAACAGTTCATTGTGCACACCTCCATGTGGACACACTCATTCTAACAGTTCAGTGTGCACACCTCCATGTGGGCACACTCATTCTAACAGTTCAGTGTGCACACCTCCATGTGGACACACTCATTCTAACAGTTCAGTGTGCACACCTCCATGTGGGCACACTCATTCTAACAGTTCAGTGTGCACACCTCCATGTGGACACACTCATTCTAACAGTTCAGTGTGCACACCTCCATGTGGGCACACTCATTCTAACAGTTCAGTGTGCACACCTCCATGTGGGCACACTCATTCTAACAGTTCAGTGTGCACACCTCCATGTGGACACACTCATTCTAACAGTTCAGTCTGCACACCTCCATGTGGACACACTCATTCTAACAGTTCAGTGTGCACACCTCCATGTGGCCACACTCATTCTAACAGTTCAGTGTGCACACCTCCATGTGGACACACTCATTCTAACAGTTCAGTGTGCACACCTCCATGTGGATAAATTCTAACAGTTCAGTGTGCACACCTCCATGTGGACACACTCATTCTAACAGTTCAGTGTGCACACCTCCACAGGGACACACTCATTCTAACAGTTCAGTGTGCACACCTCCATGTGGACACACTCATTCTAACAGTTCTGTGTGCACAATTAAAATGTGGGCACACTCATTCTAACAGTTCAGTGTTCACACCTCCATGTGGACACACTCATTCTAACAGTTCAGTGTGCACACCTCCATGTGGACACACTCATTCTAACAGTTCAGTGTGCACACCTCCACAGGGACACACTCATTCTAACAGTTCAGTGTGCACACCTCCATGTGGACACAGTCATTCTAACAGATCAGAGTGCACACCTCCATGTAGACAAATTCTAACACTTCAGTGTGCATACCTCCATGTGGACACACTCATTCTAACAGTTCAGTGTGCACACCTCCATGTGGGCACACTCATTCTAACAGTTCAGTGTGCACACCTCAATGTGGGCACACTCATTCTAACAGTTCAGTGTGCACACCTCCATGTGGACACACTCATTCTAACAGTTCAGTGTGCACACCTCCATGTGGGCACACTCATTCTAACAGTTCAGTGTGCACACCTCCATGTGGACATATTCTAACAGTTCAGTGTGCACACCTCCATGTGGGCACACTCATTCTAAAAGTTCAGTGTGCACACCTCAATGTGGACACACTCATTCTAACAGTTCAGTGTGCACACATCCACAGGGACACACTCATTCTAACAGTTCAGTGTGCACACCTCCATGTGGACACAGTCATTCTAACAGTTTAGTGTGCACACCTCCATGTGGACACACTCATTCTAACAGTTCAGTGTGTACACTTCCATGTGGACACACTCATTCTAACAGTTCAGTGTGCACACCTCCATATGGACACACTCATTCTAACAGTTCAGTGTGCACACCTCCATGTGGACACACTCATTCTAACAGTTCAGTGTGCACACCTCCATGTGGGCACACTCATTCTAACAGTTCAGTGTGCACACCTCAATGTGGGCACACTCATTCTAACATTTCAGTGTGCACACCTCCATGTGGACACACTCATTCTAACAGTTCAGTGTGCACACCTCCATGTGGGCACACTCATTCTAACAGTTCAGTGTGCACACCTCCATGTGGACATATTCTAACAGTTCAGTGTGCACACCTCCATGTGGGCACACTCATTCTAAAAGTTCAGTGTGCACACCTCAATGTGGACACACTCATTCTAACAGTTCAGTGTGCACACATCCACAGGGACACACTCATTCTAACAGTTCAGTGTGCACACCTCCATGTGGACACAGTCATTCTAACAGTTTAGTGTGAACACCCCATGTGGACACACTCATTCTAACAGTTCAGTGTGTACACTTCCATGTGGACACACTCATTCTAACAGTTCAGTGTGCACACCTCCATATGGACACACTCATTCTAACAGTTCAGTGTGCACACCTCCATGTGGACACACTCATTCTAACAGTTCAGTGTGCACACCGCCATGTGGACACACTCATTCTAACAATACAGTGTGCACACCTCCATGTGGACATATTCTAACAGTTCAGTGTGCACACCTCCATGTGGGCACACTCATTCTAACAGTTCAGTGTACACACCTCCATGTGGGCAAACTCATTCTAACAGTACAGTGTGCACACCTCCATGTGGACACACTCATTCTTACAGTTCAGTGTGCACACCTCCACAGGGATACACTCATTCTAACAGTTCAGTGTGCACACCTCCATGTGGACACACTCATTCTAACAGTTCAGTGTGCACACCTCCATGTGGGCACACTCATTCTAACAGTTCCGTGTGCACACTTCCATGTGGACACACTCATTCTAACAGTTCAGTGTGCACACCTCCATGTGGACACACTCAATCTAACAGTTCAGTGTACACACCTCCATGTGGACACACTCATTCTAACAGTTCAGTGTGCACACCTCCATGTGGACAAATTCTAACACTTTAGTGTGCATACCTCCATGTGGACACACTCATTCTAACATTTCAGTGTGCACACCTCCACAGGGACACACTCATTATAACAGTTCATTGTGCACACCTCCATGTGGACACACTCATTCTAACAGTTCAGTGTGCACACCTCCATGTGGGCACACTCATTCTAACAGTTCAGTGTGCACACCTCCATGTGGACACACTCATTCTAACAGTTCAGTGTGCACACCTCCATGTGGGCACACTCATTCTAACAGTTCAGTGTGCACACCTCCATGTGGACACACTCATTCTAACAGTTCAGTGTGCACACCTCCATGTGGGCACACTCATTCTAACAGTTCAGTGTGCACACCTCCATGTGGGCACACTCATTCTAACAGCTCAGTGTGCACACCTCCATGTGGACACACTCATTCTAACAGTTCAGTCTGCACACCTCCATGTGGACACACTCATTCTAACAGTTCAGTGTGCACACCTCCATGTGGCCACACTCATTCTAACAGTTCAGTGTGCACACCTCCATGTGGACACACTCATTCTAACAGTTCAGTGTGCACACCTCCATGTGGATAAATTCTAACAGTTCAGTGTGCACACCTCCATGTGGACACACTCATTCTAACAGTTCAGTGTGCACACCTCCACAGGGACACACTCATTCTAACAGTTCAGTGTGCACACCTCCATGTGGACACACTCATTCTAACAGTTCTGTGTGCACAATTAAAATGTGGGCACACTCATTCTAACAGTTCAGTGTGCACACCTCCATGTGGACACACTCATTCTAACAGTTCAGTGTGCACACCTCCATGTGGAAACACACATTCTAACAGTTCAGTGTGCACACCTCCACAGGGACACACTCATTCTAACAGTTCAGTGTGCACACCTCCATGTGGACACAGTCACTCTAACAGATCAGAGTGCACACCTCCATGTGGACAAATTCTAACACTTCAGTGTGCATACCTCCATGTGGACACACTCATTCTAACATTTCAGTGTGCACACCTCCACAGGGACACACTCATTCTAACAGTTCATTGTGCACACCACCATGTGGACACACTCATTCTAACAGTTCAGTGTGCACACCTCCATGTGGGCACACTCATTCTAACAGTTCAGTGTGCACACCTCCATGTGGACACACTCATTCTAACAGTTCAGTGTGCACACCTCCATGTGGGCACACTCATTCTAACAGTTCAGTGTGCACACCTCCATGTGGGCACACTCATTCTAACAGTTCAGTGTGCACACCTCCATGTGGACACACTCATTCTAACAGTTCAGTGTGCACACCTCCATGTGGGCACACTCAATTCTAACAGTTCAGTGTGCACACCTCCATGTGGACATATTCTAACAGTTCAGTGTGCACACCTCCACGTGGGCACACTCATTCTAAAAGTTCAGTGTGCACACCTCCATGTGGACACACTCATTCTAACAGTTCAGTGTGCACACATCCACAGGGACACACTCATTCTCACAGTTCAGTGTGCACACCTCCATGTGGACACAGTCATTCTAACAGTTTAGTGTGCACACCTCCATGTGGACACACTCATTCTAACAGTTCAGTGTGTACACTTCCATGTGGACACACTCATTCTAACAGTTCAGTGTGCACACTTCCATGTGGACACACTCATTCTAACAGTTCAGTGTGCACACCTCCACAGGGACACACTCATTCTAACAGTTCAGTGTGCACACCTCCATGTGGACACAGTCATTCTAACAGATCAGAGTGCGCACCTCCATGTGGACAAATTCTAACACTTCAGTGTGCATACCTCCATGTGGACACACTCATTCTAACATTTCAGTGTGCACACCTCAACAGGGACACACTCATTCTAACAGTTCATTGTGCACACCACCATGTGGACACACTCATTCTAACAGTTCAGTGTGCACACCTCCATGTGGGCACACTCATTCTAACAGTTCAGTGTGCACACCTCCATGTGGACACACTCATTCTAACAGTTCAGTGTGCACACCTCCATGTGGGCACACTCATTCTAACAGTTCAGTGTGCACACCTCCATGTGGGCACACTCATTCTAACAGTTCAGTGTGCACACCTCAATGTGGGCACACTCATTCTAACAGTTCAGTGTGCACACCTCCATGTGGACACACTCATTCTAACAGTTCAGTGTGCACACCTCCATGTGGGCACACTCATTCTAACAGTTCAGTGTGCACACCTCCATGTGGACATATTCTAACAGTTCAGTGTGCACACCTCCATGTGGGCACACTCATTCTAAAAGTTCAGTGTGCACACCTCAATGTGGACACACTCATTCTAACAGTTCAGTGTGCACACATCCACAGGGACACACTCATTCTAACAGTTCAGTGTGCACACCTCCATGTGGACACAGTCATTCTAACAGTTTAGTGTGCACACCTCCATGTGGACACACTCATTCTAACAGTTCAGTGTGTACATTTCCATGTGGACACACTCATTCTAACAGTTCAGTGTGCACACCTCCATATGGACACACTCATTCTAACAGTTCAGTGTGCACACCTCCATGTGGACACACTCATTCTAACAGTTTAATGTGCACACCGCCATGTGGACACACTCATTCTAACAATACAGTGTGCACACCTCCATGTGGACATATTCTAACAGTTCAGTGTGCACACCTCCATGTGGGCACACTCATTCTAACAGTTCAGTGTACACACCTCCATGTGGGCAAACTCATTCTAACAGTACAGTGTGCACACCTCCATGTGGACACACTCATTCTTACAGTTCAGTGTGCACACCTCCACAGGGATACACTCATTCTAACAGTTCAGTGTGCACACCTCCATGTGGACACACTCATTCTAACAGTTCAGTGTGCACACCTCCATGTGGGCACACTCATTCTAACAGTTCCGTGTGCACACTTCCATGTGGACACACTCATTCTAACAGTTCAGTGTGCACACCTCCATGTGGACACACTCAATCTAACAGTTCAGTGTACACACCTCCATGTGGACACACTCATTCTAACAGTTCAGTGTGCACACCTCCATGTGGACAAATTCTAACACTTCAGTGTGCATACCTCCATGTGGACACACTCATTCTAACATTTCAGTGTGCACACCTCCACAGGGACACACTCATTATAACAGTTCATTGTGCACACCTCCATGTGGACACACTCATTCTAACAGTTCAGTGTGCACACCTCCATGTGGGCACACTCATTCTAACAGTTCAATGTGCACACCTCCATGTGGACACACTCATTCTAACAGTTCAGTGTGCACACCTCCATGTGGGCACACTCATTCTAACAGTTCAGTGTGCACACCTCCATGTGGACACACTCATTCTAACAGTTCAGTGTGCACACCTCCATGTGGGCACACTCATTCTAACAGTTCAGTGTGCACACCTCCATGTGGGCACACTCATTCTAACAGTTCAGTGTGCACACCTCCATGTGGACACACTCATTCTAACAGTTCAGTCTGCACACCTCCATGTGGACACACTCATTCTAACAGTTCAGTGTGCACACCTCCATGTGGACACACTCATTCTAACAGTTCAGTGTGCACACCTCCATGTGGACACACTCATTCTAACAGTTCAGTGTGCACACATCCACAGGGACACACTCATTCTCACAGTTCAGTGTGCACACCTCCATGTGGACACAGTCATTCTAACAGTTTAGTGTGCACACCTCCATGTGGACACACTCATTCTAACAGTTCAGTGTGTACACTTCCATGTGGACACACTCATTCTAACAGTTCAGTGTGCACACTTCCATGTGGACACACTCATTCTAACAGTTCAGTGTGCACACCTCCACAGGGACACACTCATTCTAACAGTTCAGTGTGCACACCTCCATGTGGACACAGTCATTCTAACAGATCAGAGTGCGCACCTCCATGTGGACAAATTCTAACACTTCAGTGTGCATACCTCCATGTGGACACACTCATTCTAACATTTCAGTGTGCACACCTCAACAGGGACACACTCATTCTAACAGTTCATTGTGCACACCACCATGTGGACACACTCATTCTAACAGTTCAGTGTGCACACCTCCATGTGGGCACACTCATTCTAACAGTTCAGTGTGCACACCTCCATGTGGACACACTCATTCTAACAGTTCAGTGTGCGCACCTCCATGTGGGCACACTCATTCTAACAGTTCAGTGTGCACACCTCCATGTGGGCACACTCATTCTAACAGTTCAGTGTGCACACCTCAATGTGGGCACACTCATTCTAACAGTTCAGTGTGCACACCTCCATGTGGACACACTCATTCTAACAGTTCAGTGTGCACACCTCCATGTGGGCACACTCATTCTAACAGTTCAGTGTGCACACCTCCATGTGGACATATTCTAACAGTTCAGTGTGCACACCTCCATGTGGGCACACTCATTCTAAAAGTTCAGTGTGCACACCTCAATGTGGACACACTCATTCTAACAGTTCAGTGTGCACACATCCACAGGGACACACTCATTCTAACAGTTCAGTGTGCACACCTCCATGTGGACACAGTCATTCTAACAGTTTAGTGTGCACACCTCCATGTGGACACACTCATTCTAACAGTTCAGTGTGTACACTTCCATGTGGACACACTCATTCTAACAGTTCAGTGTGCACACCTCCATATGGACACACTCATTCTAACAGTTCAGTGTGCACACCTCCATGTGGACACACTCATTCTAACAGTTCAATGTGCACACTGCCATGTGGACACACTCATTCTAACAATACAGTGTGCACACCTCCATGTGGACATATTCTAACAGTTCATTGTGCACTCCTCCATGTGGGCACACTCATTCTAACAGTTCAGTGTACACACCTCCATGTGGGCAAACTCATTCTAACAGTACAGTGTGCACACCTCCATGTGGACACACTCATTCTTACAGTTCAGTGTGCACACCTCCACAGGGATACACTCATTCTAACAGTTCAGTGTGCACACCTCCATGTGGACACACTCATTTTAACAGTTCAGTGTGCACACCTCCATGTGGGCACACTCATTCTAACAGTTCCGTGTGCACACTTCCATGTGGACACACTCATTCTAACAGTTCAGTGTGCACACCTCCATGTGGACACACTCAATCTAACAGTTCAGTGTACACACCTCCATGTGGACACACTCATTCTAACAGTTCAGTGTGCACACCTCCATGTGGACAAATTCTAACACTTCAGTGTGCATACCTCCATGTGGACACACTCATTCTAACATTTCAGTGTGCACACCTCCACAGGGACACACTCATTCTAACAGTTCAGTGTGCACACCTCCATGTGGACACACTCATTCTAACAGTTCAGTGTGCACACCTCCATGTGGGCACACTCATTCTAACAGTTCAGTGTGCACACCTCCATGTGGACACACTCATTCTAACAGTTCAGTGTGCACACCTCCATGTGGGCACACTCATTCTAACAGTTCAGTGTGCACACCTCCATGTGGACACACTCATTCTAACAGTTCAGTGTGCACACCTCCATGTGGGCACACTCATTCTAACAGTTCAGTGTGCACACCTCCATGTGGGCACACTCATTCTAACAGTTCAGTGTGCACACCTCCATGTGGACACACTCATTCTAACAGTTCAGTCTGCACACCTCCATGTGGCCACACTCATTCTAACAGTTCAGTGTGCACACCTCCATGTGGACACACTCATTCTAACAGTTCAGTGTGCACACCTCCATGTGGACACACTCATTCTAACAGTTCAGTGTGCACACCTCCATGTGGATAAATTCTAACAGTTCAGTGTGCACACCTCCATGTGGACACACTCATTCTAACAGTTCAGTGTGCACACCTCCACAGGGACACACTCATTCTAACAGTTCAGTGTGCACACCTCCATGTGGACACACTCATTCTAACAGTTCAGTGTGCACACCTCCATGTGGAAACACACATTCTAACAGTTCAGTGTGCACACCTCCACAGGGACACACTCATTCTAACAGTTCAGTGTGCACACCTCCATGTGGACACAGTCATTCTAACAGATCAGAGTGCACACCTCCATGTGGACAAATTCTAACACTTCAGTGTGCATACCTCCATGTGGACACACTCATTCTAACATTTCAGTGTGCACACCTCCACAGGGACACACTCATTCTAACAGTTCATTGTGCACACCACCATGTGGACACACTCATTCTAACAGTTCAGTGTGCACACCTCCATGTGGGCACACTCATTCTAACAGTTCAGTGTGCACACCTCCATGTGGGCACACTCATTCTAACAGTTCAGTGTGCACACCTCCATGTGGGCACACTCATTCTAACAGTTCAGTGTGCACACCTCCATGTGGGCACACTCATTCTAACAGTTCAGTGTGCACACCTCCATGTGGACACACTCATTCTAACAGTTCAGTGTGCACACCTCCATGTGGGCACACTCAATTCTAACAGTTCAGTGTGCACACCTCCATGTGGACATATTCTAACAGTTCAGTGTGCACACCTCCATGTGGGCACACTCATTCTAAAAGTTCAGTGTGCACACCTCAATGTGGACACACTCATTCTAACAGTTCAGTGTGCACACATCCACAGGGACACACTCATTCTCACAGTTCAGTGTGCACACCTCCATGTGGACACAGTCATTCTAACAGTTTAGTGTGCACACCTCCATGTGGACACACTCATTCTAACAGTTCAGTGTGTACACTTCCATGTGGACACACTCATTCTAACAGTTCAGTGTGCACACTTCCATGTGGACACACTCATTCTAACAGTTCAGTGTGCACACCTCCATGTGGACACACTCAATCTAACAGTTCAGTGTACACACCTCCATGTGGACACACTCATTCTAACAATACAGTGTGCACACCTCCATGTGGACATATTCTAACAGTTCAGTGTGCACACCTCCATGTGGGCACACTCATTCTAAAAGTTCAGTGTGCACACCTCCATGTGGACACACTCATTCTAACAGTTCAGTGTGCACACCTCCATGTGGACACACTCATTCTAACAGTTCAGTGTGCACACCTGCATGTGGACACAATCATTCTAACAGTTCAGTGTGCACACTTCCTTGTGGACACACTCATTCTAACAGTTCAGTGTGCACACCTCCATGTGGGCACACTCATTCTAACAGTTCAGTGTACACACCTCCATGTGGACACACTCATTCAAACAGTTCAGTGTGTACACCTCCATGTGGACACACTCATTCTAACAGTTCAGTGTGCACACCGCCATGTGGACACACTCATTCTAACAGTTCAGTGTGCACACCTCCATGTGGACATATTCTAACGGTTCAGTGTGCACACTTTTAATGTGGACACACTCATTCTAACAGTTCAGTGTGCACACCTCCATGTAGACACACTCATTCTAACAGTACAGTGTGCACAGCACCCCAGGGACACACTCATTCTAACAGTTCAGTGTGCACACCTCCATGTGGGCACACTCATTCTAACAGTTCAGTGTGCACACCTCCATGTGGACACACTCATTCTAACAGTTCAGTTTGCACAACTCCATGTGGGTACACTCATTCTAACAGTTCAGTGTGCACACCTCCATGTGGGCACACTCATTCTAACAGTTCAGTGTGCACACCTCCATGTGGGCACACTCATTCTAACAGTTCAGTCTGCACACCTCCATGTGGACACACTCATTCTAACAGTTCAGTGTGCACACCTCCATGTGGCCACACTCATTCTAACAGAACAGTGTGCACACCTCCATGTGGACACACTCATTCTAACAGTTCAGTGTGCACACCTCCATGTGGATAAATTCTAACACTTCAGTGTGCACACCTCCATGTGGACACACTCATTCTAACAGTTCAGTGTGCACACCTCCACAGGGACTCACTCATTCTAACAGTTCAGTGTGCACACCTCCATGTGGACAAATTCTAACACTTCAGTGTGCACACCTCCATGTGGGCACACTCATTCTAACAGTTCAGTGTGCACACCTCCATGTGGACACACTCATTCTGACAGTTCAGTGTGCACACCTCCATGTGGGCACACTCATTCTGACAGTTCAGTGTGCACACCTCCATGTGGGCACACTCATTCTAACAGTTCAGTGTGCACACCTCCATGTGGGCACACTCATTCTAACAGTTCAGTGTGCACACCTCCTTGTGGGCACACTCATTCTAACAGTTCAGTGTGCACACCTCCATGTGGCCACACTCATTCTAACAGTTCAGTGTGTACACTTCCATGTGGACACACTCATTCTAACAATACAGTGTGCACACCTCCATGTGGACATATTCTAACAGTTCAGTGTGCACACCTCCATGTGGGCACACTCATTCTAAAAGTTCAGTGTGCACACCTCCATGTGGACACACTCATTCTAACAGTTCAGTGTGCACACCTCCATGTGGACACACTCATTCTAACAGTTCAGTGTGCACACCTGCATGTGGACACAATCATTCTAACAGTTCAGTGTGCACACTTCCATGTGGACACACTCATTCTAACAGTTCAGTGTGCACACCTCCATGTGGGCACACTCATTCTAACAGTTCAGTGTACACACCTCCATGTGGACACACTCATTCAAACAGTTCAGTGTGTACACCTCCATGTGGACACACTCATTCTAACAGTTCAGTGTGCACACCTCCATGTGGACACACTCATTCTAACAGTTCAGTGTGCACACCTCCATGTGGACATATTCTAACGGTTCAGTGTGCACACTTTTAATGTGGACACACTCATTCTAACAGTTCAGTGTGCACACCTCCATGTAGACACACTCATTCTAACAGTACAGAGTGCACAGCACCACAGGGACACACTCATTCTAACAGTTCAGTGTGCACACCTCCATGTAGGCACACTCATTCTAACAGTTCAGTGTGCACACCTCCATGTGGACACACTCATTCTAACAGTTCAGTTTGCACAACTCCATGTGGGTACACTCATTCTAACAGTTCAGTGTGCACACCTCCATGTGGGCACACTCATCCTAACAGTTCAGTGTGCACACCTCCATGTGGGCACACTCATTCTAACAGTTCAGTCTGCACACCTCCATGTGGACACACTCATTCTAACAGTTCAGTGTGCACACCTCCATGTGGCCACACTCATTCTAACAGAACAGTGTGCACACCTCCATGTGGACACACTCATTCTAACAGTTCAGTGTGCACACCTCCATGTGGATAAATTCTAACACTTCAGTGTGCACACCTCCATGTGGACACACTCATTCTAACAGTTCAGTGTGCACACCTCCACAGGGACTCACTCATTCTAACAGTTCAGTGTGCACACCTCCATGTGGACAAATTCTAACACTTCAGTGTGCACACCTCCATGTGGGCACACTCATTCTAACAGTTCAGTGTGCACACCTCCATGTGGGCACACTCATTCTAACAGTTCAGTGTGCACACCTCCATGTGGGCACACTCATTCTAACAGTTCAGTGTGCACACCTCCATGTGGGCACACTCATTCTAACAGTTCAGTGTGCACACCTCCATGTGGGCATACTCATTCTAACAGTTCAGTGTGCACACCTCCATGTGGGCACACTCATTCTAACAGTTCAGTGTGCACACCTCCATGTGGGCACACTCATTCTAACAGTTCAGTCTGCACACCTCCATGTGGACACACTCATTCTAACAGTTCAGTGTGCACACCTCAATGTGGACACACTCATTCTAACAGAACAGTGTGCACACCTCCATGTGGACACACTCATTCTAACAGTTCAGTGTGCACACCTCCATGTGGACACACTCATTCTACCAGTTCAGTGTGCACACCTCCATGTGGACACACCCATTCTAACAGTTCAGTGTGCACACCTCCACAGGTATACACTCATTCTAACAGTTCAGTGTGCACACCTCCATGTGGACACACTCATTCTAACAGTTCAGTGTGCACACCTCCACAGGGATACACTCATTCTAACAGTTCAGTGTGCACACCTCCATGTGGACACACTCATTCTAACAGTTCAGTGTGCACACCTCCATGTGGGCACACTCATTCTAACAGTTCCGTGTGCACACTTCCATGTGGATACACTCATTCTAACATTTCAGTGTGCACACCTCCATGTGGACACACTCAATCTAACAGTTCAGTGTACACACCTCCATGTGGACACACTCATTCTAACAATACAGTGTGCACACCTCCATGTGGACAAATTCTAACAGTTCAGTGTGCACACCTCCATGTGGGCACACTCATTCTAACAGTTCAGTGTGCACACCTCCATGTGGACACACTCATTCTAACAGTTCAGTGTGCACACCTCCATGTGGACACACTCATTCTAACAGTTCAGTGTGCACACCTCCATGTGGACACACTCATTCTAACAGTTCAGTGTGCACACCTGCATGTGGACACAATCATTCTAACAGTTCAGTGTGCACACTTCCATGTGTACACACTCACTCTAACAGTTCAGTGTGCACACCTCCATGTGGGCACACTCATTCTAACAGTTCAGTGTACACACCTCCATGTGGACACACTCATTCAAACAGTTCAGTGTGTACACCTCCATGTGGACACACTCATTCTAACAGTTCAGTGTGCACACCTCCATGTGGACACACTCATTCTAACAGTTCAGTGTGCACACCTCCATGTGGACATATTCTAACGGTTCAGTGTGCACACTTTTAATGTGGACACACTCATTCTAACAGTTCAGTGTGCACACCTCCATGTAGACACACTCATTCTAACAGTACAGTGTGCACAGCACCACAGGGACACACTCATTCTAACAGTTCAGTGTGCACACCTCCATGTGGGCACACTCATTCTAACAGTTCAGTGTGCACACCTCCATGTGGACACACTCATTCTAACAGTTCAGTTTGCACAACTCCATGTGGGTACACTCATTCTAACAGTTCAGTGTGCACACCTCCATGTGGGCACACTCATCCTAACAGTTCAGTGTGCACACCTCCATGTGGGCACACTCATTCTAACAGTTCAGTCTGCACACCTCCATGTGGACACACTCATTCTAACAGTTCAGTGTGCACACCTCCATGTGGCCACACTCATTCTAACAGAACAGTGTGCACACCTCCATGTGGACACACTCATTCTAACAGTTCAGTGTGCACACCTCCATGTGGATAAATTCTAACACTTCAGTGTGCACACCTCCATGTGGACACACTCATTCTAACAGTTCAGTGTGCACACCTCCATGTGGACACACTCATTCTAACAGTTCAGTGTGCACACCTCCATGTGGGCACACTCATTCTAACAGTTCAGTGTGCACACCTCCATGTGGGCACACTCATTCTAACAGTTCAGTGTGCACACCTCCATGTGGGCACACTCATTCTAACAGTTCAGTGTGCACACCTCCATGTGGGCATACTCATTCTAACAGTTCAGTGTGCACACCTCCATGTGGGCACACTCATTCTAACAGTTCAATGTGCACACCTCCATGTGGGCACACTCATTCTAACAGTTCAGTCTGCACACCTCCATGTGGACACACTCATTCTAACAGTTCAGTGTGCACACCTCCATGTGGCCACACTCATTCTAACAGAACAGTGTGCACACCTCCATGTGGACACACTCATTCTAACAGTTCAGTGTGCACACCTCCATGTGGACACACTCATTCTACCAGTTCAGTGTGCACACCTCCATGTGGACACACTCATTCTAACAGTTCAGTGTGCACACCTCCACAGGTATACACTCATTCTAACAGTTCAGTGTGCACACCTCCATGTGGACACACTCATTCTAACAGTTCAGTGTGCACACCTCCACAGGGACACACTCATTCTAACAGTTCAGTGTGCACACCTCCATGTGGACACAGTCATTCTAACAGTTCAGTGTGCACACCTCCATGTGGACACACTCATTCTAACAGTTCAGTTTGCACACCTCCATGTGGACACACTCATTCTAACAGTTCAGTGTGCACAACTACATGTGGGCACACTCATTCTAACAGTTCAGTGTGCACACCTCCATGTGGACACACTCATTCTAACAGTTCAGTGTGCACACATCCACAGGGATACACTCATTCTAACAGTTCAGTGTGCACACCTCCATGTGGACACACTCATTCTAACAGTTCAGTGTGCACACCTCCATGTGGGCACACTCATTCTAACAGTTCCGTGTGCACACTTCCATGTGGATACACTCATTCTAACAGTTCAGTGTGCACACCTCCATGTGGACACACTCAATCTAACAGTTCAGTGTACACACCTCCATGTGGACACACTCATTCTAACAATACAGTGTGCACACCTCCATGTGGACATATTCTAACAGTTCAGTGTGCACACCTCCATGTGGGCACACTCATTCTAACAGTTCAGTGTGCACACCTCTATGTGGACACACTCATTCTAACAGTTCAGTGTGCACACCTCCATGTGGACACACTCATTCTAACAGTTCAGTCTGCACACCTCCATGTGGGCACACTCATTCTAACAGTTCAGTGTGCACACCTCCATGTGGCCACACTCATTCTAACAGTTCAGTGTGCACACCTCCATGTGGACACACTCATTCTAACAGTTCAGTGTGCACACCTCCATGTGGACAAATTCTAACACTTCAGTGTGCATACCTCCATGTGGACACACTCATTCTAACATTTCAGTGTGCACACCTCCACAGGGACACACTCATTCTAACAGTTCATTGTGCACACCTCCATGTGGACACACTCATTCTAACAGTTCAGTGTGCACACCTCCATGTGGGCACACTCATTCTAACAGTTCAGTGTGCACACCTCCATGTGGGCACAATCATTCTAACAGTTCAGTGTGCACACCTCCATGTGGGCACACTCATTCTAACAGTTCAGTGTGCACACCTCCATGTGGACACACTCATTCTAACAGTTCAGTGTGCACACCTGCATGTGGGCACACTCATTCTAACAGTTCAGTGTGCACACCTCCATGTGGGCACACTCATTCTAACAGTTCAGTGTGCACACCTCCATGTGGACACACTCATTCTAACAGTTCAGTCTGCACACCTCCATGTGGACACACTCATTCTAACAGTTCAGTGTGCACACCTCCATGTGGACACACTCATTCTAACAGTTCAGTGTGCAAACCTCCATGTGGACACACTCATTCTAACAGTTCAGTGTGCACACCTCCACAGGGACACACTCATTCTAACAGTTCAGTGTGCACACCTCCATGTGGACACACTCATTCTAAAAGTTCAGTGTGCACACCTCCATGTGGACACCCTCATTCTAACAGTTCAGTGTGCACACCTCCATGTGGGCACACTCATTCTAACAGTTCAGTGTGCACACCTCCATGTGGACATATTCTAACAGTTCAGTGTGCACACCTCCATGTGGGCACAGTCATTCTAACAGTTCAGTGTGCACATCTCCACAGGGATACACTCATTCTAACAGTTCAGTGTGCACACATCCATGTGGACACACTCATTCTAACAGTTCAGTGTGCACACCTCCATGTGGGCACACTCATTCTAACAGTTCATTGTGCACACCTCCATGTGGACATATTCTAACAGTGCAGTGTGCACACCTCCATGTGGGCACACTCATTCTAAAAGTTCTGTGTGCACACCTCAATGTGGACACACTCATTCTAACAGTTCAGTGTGCACACCTCCATGTGGACACACTCATTCTAACAGTTCAGTGTGCACACCTCCACAGGGACACATTCATTCTAACAGTTCAGTGTGCACAACTCCATGTGGGCACACTCATTCTAACAGTTCAGTGTGCACACCTCCATGTGGACAAATTCTAACACTTCAGTGTGCATACCTCCATGTGGACACACTCATTCTAACATTTCAGTGTGCACACCTCCACAGGGACAAACTCATTCTAACAGTTCATTGTGCACACCTCCATGTGGACACACTCATTCTAACAGTTCAGTGTGCACACCTCCATGTGGGCACACTCATTCTAACAGTTCAGTGTGCACACCTCCATGTGGACACACTCATTCTAACAGTTCAGTGTGCACACCTCCATGTGGGCACACTCATTCTAACAGTTCAGTGTGCACACCTCCATGTGGACACACTCATTCTAACAGTTCAGTGTGCACACCTGCATGTGGGCACACTCATTCTAACAGTTCAGTGTGCACACCTCCATGTGGGCACACTCATTCTAACAGTTCAGTGTGCACACCTCCATGTGGACACACTCATTCTAACAGTTCAGTCTGCACACCTCCATGTGGACAAACTCATTCTAACAGTTCAGTGTGCACACCTCCATGTGGCCACACTCATTCTAACAGTTCAGTGTGCACACCTCCATGTGGACACACTCATTCTAACAGTTCAGTGTGCACACCTCCATGTGGACACACTTATTCTAACAGTTCAGTGTGCACACCTCCACAGGGACACACTCATTCTAACAGTTCAGTGTGCACACCTCCATGTGGACACACTCATTCTAACAGTTCAGTGTGCACAATTAAAATGTGGGCACACTCATACTAACAGTTCAGTGTGCACACCTCCATGTGGACACACTCATTCTAACAGTTCAGTGTGCACACCTCCATGTGGAAACACTCATTCTAACAGTTCAGTGTGCACACCTCCACAGGGACACACTCATTCTAACAGTTCAGTGTGCACACCTCCATGTGGACACAGTCATTCTAACAGTTCAGTGTGCACACCTCCATGTGGGCACACTCATTCTAACAGTTCAGTGTGCACAACTCCATGTGGACACACTCATTCTAACAGTTCAGTGTGCACACCTCCATGTGGGCACACTCATTCTAACAGTTCAGTGTGCACACCTCCATGTGGACACACTCATTCTAACAGTTCAGTGTGCACACCTCCATGTGGGCACCCTCATTCTAACAGTTCAGTGTGCACACCTCCATGTGGACACACTCATTCTAACAGTTCAGTGTGCACACCTCCATGTGGGCACCCTCATTCTAACAGTTCAGTGTGCACACCTCCATGTGGACATATTCTAACAGTTCAGTGTGCACACCTCCATGTGGGCACACTCATTCTAAAAGTTCAGTGTGCACACCTCAATGTGGACACACTCATTCTAACAGTTCAGTGTGCACACATCCACAGGGACACACTCATTCTAACAGTTCAGTGTGCACACCTCCATGTGGGCACAGTCATTCTAACAGTTTAGTGTGCTCACCTCCATGTGGACACACTCATTCTAACAGTTCAGTGTGTACACTTCCATGTGGACACACTCATTCTAACAGTTCAGTGTGCACACCTCCATATAAACACACTCATTCTAACAGTTCAGTGTGCACACCTCCATGTGGACACACTCATTCTAACAGTTCAGTGTGCACACCGCCATGTGGACACACTCATTCTAACAATACAGTGTGCACACCTCCATGTGGACATATTCTAACAGTTCAGTGTGCACACCTCCATGTGGGCACACTCATTCTAACAGTTCAGTGTACACACCTCCATGTGGACACACTCATTCTAACAGTTCAGTGTGCACACCTCCATGTGGACACACTCATTCTAACAGTTAAGTGTGCACACCTCCACAGGGTACACTCATTCTAACAGTTCATTGTGCACACCTCCATGTGGACACACTCATTCTAACAGTTCAGTGTGCACACCTCCATGTGGGCACACTCATTCTAACAGTTCAGTGTGCACACTTCCATGTGGACACACTCATTCTAACAGTTCAGTGTGCACACCTCCATGTGGACACACTCAATCTAACAGTTCAGTGTACACACATCCAAGTGGACACACTCATTCTAACAATACAGTGTGCACACCTCCATGTGGACATATTCTAACAGTTCAGTGTGCACACCTCCATGTGGGCACACTCATTCTAAAAGTTCAGTGTGCACACCTCCATGTGGACACACTCATTCTAACAGTTCAGTGTGCACACCTCCATGTGGACACACTCATTCTAACAGTTCAGTGTGCACACCTGCATGTGGACACAATCATTCTAACAGTTCAGTGTGCACACTTCCATGTGGACACACTCATTCTAACAGTTCAGTGTGCACACCTCCATGTGGGCACACTCATTCCAACAGTTCAGTGTACACACCTCCATGTGGACACACTCATTCAAACAGTTCAGTGTGCACACCTCCATGTGGACACACTCATTCTAACAGTTCAGTGTGCACATCTCCACAGGGATACACTCATTCTAACAGTTCAGTGTGCACACCTCCATTTGGACATATTCTAGCGGTTCAGTGTGCACACTTTTAATGTGGACACACTCATTCTAACAGTTCAGTGTGCACACCTCCATGTAGACACACTCATTCTAACAGTACAGAGTGCACACCACCACAGGGACACACTCATTCTAACAGTTCAGTGTGCACACCTCCATGTGGGCACACTCATTCTAACAGTTCAGTGTGCACACCTCCATGTGGACACACTCATTCTAACAGTTCAGTTTGCACAACTCCATGTGGGCACACTCATTCTAACAGTTCAGTGTGCACACCTCCATGTGGGCACACTCATTCTAACAGTTCAGTGTGCACACCTGCATGTGGGCACACTCATTCTAACAGTTCAGTGTGCACACCTCCATGTGGACACCCTCATTCTAACAGTTCAGTGTGCACACCTCCATGTGGCCACACTCATTCTAACAGAAGAGTGTGCACACCTCCATGTGGACACACTCATTCTAACAGTTCAGTGTGCACACCTCCATGTGGACACACTCATTCTACCAGTTCAGTGTGCACACCTCCATGTGGACACACTCATTCTAACAGTTCAGTGTGCACACCTCCACAGGTATACACTCATTCTAACAGTCCAGTGTGCACACCTCCATGTGGACACACTCATTCTAACAGTACAGTGTGCACACCTCCACAGGGACACACTCATTCTAACAGTTCAGTGTGCACACCTCCATGTGGACACAGTCATTCTAACAGTTCAGTGTGCACACCTCCATGTGGACACACTCATTCGAACAGTTCAGTTTGCACACCTCCATGTGGACACACTCATTCTAACAGTTCAGTGTGCACAACTACATGTGGGCACACTCATTCTAACAGTTCAGTGTGCACACCTCCATGTGGACAAATTCTAACACTTCAGTGTGCATACCTCAATGTGGACACACTCATTCTAACATTTCAGTGTGCACACCTCCACAGGGACACATTCATTCTAACAGTTCATTGTGCACACCTCCATGTGGACACACTCATTCTAACAGTTCAGTGTGCACACCTCCATGTGGGCACACTCATTCTAACAGTTCAGTCTGCACACCTCCATGTGGACACACTCATTCTAACAGTTCAGTGTGCACACCTCCATGTGGCCACACTCATTATAACAGAACAGTGTGCACACCTCCATGTGGACACACTCATTCTAACAGAACAGTGTGCACACCTCCATGTGGACACACTCATTCTAACAGTTCAGTGTGCACACCTCCATGTGGGCACACTCATTCTAACAGTTGAGTCTGCACACCTCCATGTGGACACACTCATTCTAACAGTTCAGTGTGCACACCTCCACAGGGACACACTCATTCTAACAGTTCAGTGTGCACACCTCCATGTAGACACACTCATTCTAACAGTTCAGTGTGCACAGCTCCATGTGGACACACTCATTCTAACAGTTCAGTGTGCACACCTCCATGTGGACACATTCATTCTAACAGTTCAGTGTGCACACCTCCATGTGGAAACACTCATTCTAACAGTTCAGTGTGCACATCTCCACAGGGATACACTCATTCTAACAGTTCAGTGTGCACACCTCCGTGTGGACACAGTCATTCTAACAGTTCAGTGTGCACACCTTCATTTGGACACACTCATTCTAACAGTTCAGTATGCACACCTCCACAGGGACACACTCATTCTAACAGTTCAGTGTGCACACCTCCATGTGGACACAGTCATTCTAACAGTTCAGTGTGCACACCTCCATGTGGACACACTCATTCTAACAGTTCAGTGTGTACACTTCCATGTGGACACACTCATTCTAACAGTTCAGTGTGCACACCTCCATGTGGACACAGTCATTCTAACAGTTCAGGGTGCACACCTCCATGTGGACACACTCATTCTAACAGTTCATTTTGCACACCTCCATGTGGACACACTCATTCTTACAGTTCAGTGTGCACAACTCCATGAGGGCACACTCATTCTAACAGTTCAGTGTGCACACCTCCATGTGGACAAATTCTAACACTTCAGTGTGCATACCTCCATGTGGACACACTCATTCTAACATTTCAGTGTGCACACCTCCACAGGGACACATTCATTCTAACAGTTCATTGTGCACACCTCCATGTGGACACACTCATTCTAACAGTTCAGTGTGCACACCTCCATGTGGGCACACTCATTCTAACAGTTCAGTGTGCACACCTCCAT